>NC_089264.1:33746273-33995168 GCF_963930625.1 Muntiacus reevesi | reverse complement strand
ACATCTCTTAAACAGATTAGGCTGGTTGCTCCTATCACACCTAGTCTTGGGCCTCAGTTTAGTTCAGTTCAGTCACTCAGTCGTGCTCGACTCTTTGCGACCCCATGAACTGCAGGCCTCCCTGTCCATCACCAACTGTTGCAGTCTACCCCAACGCATGTCCATTGAGTCGGTGATGCCATCCAACCATCTCATCCTCTGTCGTCCCCTTCTCCTCCTGACCTCAATCTTTCCCAGCATCAGGGTCTTTTCAAACGAGTCAGCTCTTCACATCAAGTAACCAAAGTATTGGAGTTTCAGCTTCAATATCCCTCCTCAGTTCAGTTCAGTTCAGTTCAGTCGCTCAGTGGTGTCCGACTCTGTGACCCCATGAATCGCAGCACACCAGGCCTCCCTGTCCATCACCAGCTCCCAGAATTTACTCAAACTCATGTCCATCGAGTCAGTGAGGCCAAGCAGCCATCTCATCCTCTGTTGTCCCCTTCTCCTCCTGCCCCCAATCCCTCCCAGCATCAGGGTCTTTTCCAATGAGTCAACTCTTTGCATGAGGTGGCCAAAGTACTGAAGTTTCAGCTTCAGCATCAGTCCTTCCAATGAACACCCAGGACTGATCTCCTTTAGGATGGACTGGTTGGATCTCCTTGCAGTCCAAGGGACTCCAAGAGTCTTCTCCAACACCACAGTTCAAAAGCATCAATTCTTCGGCGCTCAGTTTTCTTCACAGTCCAACTCTCACATCCATACATGACCACTGGAAAAACCATAGCCTTGACTAGATAGATCTTTGTTGACAAAGTAATGTCTCTGCTTTTTAATATGCTGTCTAGGTTGGTCATAACTTTCCTTCCAAGGAGTAAGTGTCTTTTAATTTCATGGCTGCAGTCACCATCTGCAGTGATTTTGGAGCCCAGAAAAATAAAATCTGACACTGCTTCCACTGTTTCCCCATCTATTTTCCATGAAAATATCCCTCCTAGTCTTGTGTAATTCCTAAAGTCCATTTCTTTGCATTTCAGTGAGCAGTCAAACTAACCAGCCAAATTCTCTAGTTATAGAATGAAGTGAAGTGAAATGAAGTCGCTCAGTCATGTCCGGCTCTTTGCGACCCCATGGATTGTAGCCCACCAGGCTCCTCCCTTGGTCCATGGGATTTTCCAGGCAAGAATACTGGAGTGGGTTGCCATTTCCTTCTCCAGGGGGATATTCCTGATCCAGGGGTTGAACCTGGGTCTCCCGCATTGTAGGCAGATGCTTGTACCATCTGAGCCACCAGGGAAGTCTAGTTATAGAATGGAAGAAACTCAAATTAGGTTGGAAAAACAAATATGGATATACTACAAGTACCTTTGCCCAATTATTGAAGAAGCAAAGTTTCAGCATTAGTATTTTTTCAGTTCTGTCCTTGACGCAGAAATGAGTATCCAAGATCTAACACAACTTCACTGGTTTCTTTCCATCTCAAATTTACAACACAAATTATTCCAACTCTAAAATTTCTAGATTTATAAAAAATCTAGTCCATGGCTAAAAAGAAGCATAATTTAAACCTCTCATATACTAAAATCTTAAGAGAGAGAGGATAATTCGATGGGGAAAATGTAAGGATACTGAAATCAGGTAAATTTTTTTTAACTCTTTCATAACTCTAGGACCTTAGACAGATCATTTAATATGTTTGGAAAAAAAAAGAGTAAATAATATCTAACTTTTCTTCCTACCTATGAAGACACTTTTTTTAGTTTATTCTTTACTTGTAACTGGGGAAGGAGGAAGTCTGAGTTGATACCTAAGGAAACAGAATGGCTTTCATTTGAAATTTCACAAAGATCTAGGATTATAACTGTCTTCATACCTTCAGGCCTGAGCCTTTCTTCTTGCCACATTTATTTTCATATTTGTGTATAATATAGCTGAGGATAACTCAAAAGAAATAACCCCAGAAACAGCAAAATTGCTTCCTATTATAACAGACAGATATAACAAAAAAACAGCGATAGAAAAATCAGCTTTTGTTACTTTTAAAGGCCTGATGACAAATTTTGGAATGATGTATTAACACAAAATACATACTTTCTATCTCCTCTGGAGGCTTTGTCTTGTCTAGAAATTTGTCCAGTAGGAAATCTTGATATAGCAAGTCCACTCTCAGATGGTTTCAAACTGCTCTTTTGTTCTGGAAACTGGCAATTATTCTGTCGCTGTGTGCTTGAGACTTGGATGGGAATGATTTTTTCCCACAACTATCAAACCCTGTATGAATGAACAGAGCCTTTCATTTACTGGAAATAGACAATAAGAGTAGAAATGTCGATTGCACATATTTCAATGTTGTCACATAAAACAGTGTTTCTTTTTATTGGCAAGTGGTTTATAAATATCAACATCACCCCAAAACAAACAGCCTAGTTTATAATGACATATTGAGTGGTATTTCAATTTGTAATATTCTGTGCCAAGCTTAAAGTCTTATACTCATATTTCAAGTAAAGTGCTTAATTAAAGCTTAAACAAGGTTCTCCAGAGACTTAATAGTAAAGCATTGCATTAGAAAACCAGGTAATGAATTGTAGAAAAATTAATTATGGCCTCCTTATGTCAGATGATAAAAGTCTATGACATCTTGCCTGATATTATAGATCCTGCATTCTGAAAATCTTGTGTAATTACTGATCTAAAATTATATGTCATAAACCACATTTTGTATTTACTTATTTATTTGATCAGCACCAGATTAACCCTAGGTTTGATTTCCAGTGCTGACACTTAGAAGCTATTAGACTTCTCTGAGACTGGGCTTCTTCAGCTATAAAATAGGAACAACATCACTTAGCTCATGGGGTTGATGCAGAGTTTAAGTGGAAGATGTAGGGCTTTCCAGGCGGCTCTAGGGGTAAAGACCCTGCCTGCCAATGAAGAACACATAAGAGATGGAGGTTCGATCCCTGGGCTGGGAAGATCCCCTGGAGGAGGGCATGGTGACCCTCTCCACTATTCTTGCCTGGAGAACCCCAGTGACAGAGAAGCCTCATGGGCTACAGTCCGTTAGGTCACAGAGAGACAAGCACAGCTGAAGCAACTTAGCATGCACACGTGATAAAGACAGTGCTCAGTACAAGGTAGACGCTGACGACCTGCTTGCCCTCTCTCATCCCATCCCAGTGGTACACCCACACTCACTCTCACGAGACACACACAGAGGTGTTTCTTAGAAGTCGAGGGGGAAGAAAGCAAAGAAAAAAGTGGGTCTAACAGGGGCAAGTGCCTTTCCTTCAGCTTTGGCATTTTCTACACAGGCTAAATCAAGCTGGACAGAAAGAGGAAATATTTTGTCAATGGAAAAGTCTTTAGTTCCCATGGCTCTTGATGCTGCTCTGGAATATCTACATAATACCAAGAAGAGACTGAACTTTCAACATGATTTTATATAGTTCTCTAATCGGAGACTCATGTTCAACAAATTGAGAAATCTTGCCAATTTGCATTTAAATTTTTCTCCTCTGAAAGGAAGTATTGCTGTGTGAAGAAAGGACACAATTAATGACTGAATTGCCTTTTTATAATCCTAAAATATTATTTAACTACATTCTACTTGAGGTAGAATCAAGTGTTAGGCAGTAAAAAAGCTTTGGAATCAGTTTTAAATTTGAATCTCATTCCCTCACATATTACTCATGAGACTATGAAGAACCAAAAATAGTCCATGAGCTTCAGTTTTTCACCTGTAAAATGGGCTACCCACCTCCTGGTGTTGTGAGGATTAACTGGGATAATATATGTAAAACGTTATTTCACTGACTTTGAATAGTAAATGCTCAAGGAAGTGAGCTGTTGTTATTGTAAAGTATTCCATGTGTGTGTTAGTCACTCAGTCGTGTCCGACTCTGTGTGACCGCATGGACTGTAGCCCGCCAGGCTCCTCTTCCATGGAATTCTCCAGGCAAGAATACTGGACTGGGTTGCCATTTCCTTCTCCATAAGTATTCCATACATTAGCTTTAGTTGAAATTTTCAGTTGCTGGCTAGTCCTTGCTATTGTTTTAGCTCCAAACTAAAGCAAGAAAACCATTTGGTGAATGTCAATATATGTCAATTCTGAAGGGTGAAGAAGAGTTGCTTTTAAAATAAAATAAAGAATGTAGGAGAAATTATCCAGCTTGTATATGAATGTGCTCAATAAGACCAACACAACATAAAGGTACTTATCACTACCTTATCTAAATAGATCCATGTAGTTTCTGGACCATCCCAAGGTCAAGTTCAGAAAGTCAGCAGTAGGAGGCTGAGACTGCAAGCTCCATGTGAACATCAAGAATAAATCAAGTGCACTCACCTTTCTGAAAGCAGGGAGAGAAAGTACAAGAGGCCTTTGTTAATCAGACAGGAAAATCATAGCCTGAAAATGCTGACAATGACATTTCAAAAGTCTCACTTACTTAGTAATAGATAAGAATATGTGAAGAAGGAGGAAAAAAATTCCCTGAAGTTTTCAGAAGGAAAAAAGGATCAAATATCTGTTGTATGTGAGAACTTTATCATGAGAGGTTACTTCAGTTCACATTTCCTAAACAGGGACACCTCTCCAGAGGGAACAGGAGGCTCCTCTTGTGAGGCACTGTGCTGGTAACTGGTGACAATGACAAATGCCATCTGACTGATGGCCCCGCCTATCCCACTTTAGGCAGTCAGAGATGTACTGAAGACAGTGTCATCCAAATCCAAGTTCACTTATGAAATAACAAAGGGAAGAGAACTTCCCATGCCCTCCAGCTCCTTTTCCACTGGTGCTGTAAGGGGCCCAGAAGAGAAGCACCCTCTCACTGAGACTGGCCACCGATGGGAGACGCTGAGGGGATCAGAGAGCTCCCCAGGTATTCTCCAGGCACAGAAGCAGACAGGACCACATTAGCCTCGAGCAGCGATGTGATGGCTTCCTAGGTGGCGCAGTGGTAAAGAACCCACCTGCCAATGCAGGAGATGCAAGAGATGCGGGTTCGAACCCTGGGACAGAAGAATTCCCTGGAGGAGGAGATGGCAACCCATTCCAGTATTCTAGCCTGGAAAATTCCATGGACAGAGGAGCCTGGTGGGTTACAGTCCATGGGGTCACAAAGAGTAGGACATGACTAAGTGACTGAGGACAAGCGATGTGGTACCCTATACCCTTACCCCACCTCGTTCCTCTTGAGCAACCTCTCCTTCATTTTCTCTCTTTTCTGTCCAGAAAACTTCTGGAGGTCTTAATAACTGAGCCCTTTGCCCTGAGGAAATTGTTCCTGTTTATCCACTGAGCCCTTTCCCCAACCTCACCTTCCCACCCACCTCCAGTTATATGTCATTTTGACATCTGGGGGATTTAAATGGTGATATAACACCTGGGTTCAGACTATAACTTCTTCAATCTAGAAATGTAAACTCCATTGTTTCACTCATAATAAACCAAATCTCCACGAAGGGAGCACTGGTGTATATTCTTAAATCTTAAGAAAATCAGCCAAGTGGTCAGGCAGTTGACCTGGGAGGATTCTGTCTCTTTTTACAACAGCCATAGCATTTCCATCATTGCTGTCTCTATCTCTGTTTACTGCTGAAGGACTTGAGAAATCTCCACGCTGAGAAAAGGAGCAGGCTGCTCCCCATATCCACTCTCTCCACCTAGGCAAGAACACCGGGTCAAGGTAAGGAAGAACATGGCAGAGGGCCCAGAAATGACTGGGAACAAGGAGGCGACAACCTCAGACTCACAAAGAATGTAAGCAGGAAGGAGAGACTTCAGAGGTATGCAGGGAATTGGCACAGAAATGAACTTGGGTCACACAATGAATAGGGGGAAAAAAGGTAATTGTCTCAGGTTAAAAGCTCTTGTCTTTCTTTTGTTACGGTAATAATCACAAATAAAAGCTTGGAGGATTTATAGGCTTTGAAGAAGTACATCTTTTTTTCCCCTTCAATAAAACAGTATCTTTAAAGACAACAGGACAAGTGAATTTTTTTCAACCCAAAGGATACATTAAAAATCAGGAAACACTGTAGACATAAATATTTTCATCCAGTCATTGAAAATGTTTCAGCAAGCATGAAATAAGTGACCTTTAAGCTATCATAATACAACCCAAAAGGATAATTTCAGCAAAGGAAGGTTTATTGAGCTCCACACAGGTAACAAAAGTAATAGTTTGGAATTAGATATAGATGTTTCCACTTATAATCCAAATTGCTATATGACTGGGGATGCACTGCTACCAAAAAGTGCCATGGAGTTCTGGGAGAAAACTTAAGTTGGCAGTGGTTCTGGCTTTGTATTTCTGTGACTTTGCAAGAGTTCTTGAATCTCAGGCCCTCATCAATAAGAGGAGGGGGCTGGGGCTTAGATGTTATCAAAGTCCTTCCTGCTCTAGAATTACTTCATTGTCAAGATTTATACAGAAAGTATTGTAAAAGCACAATTAGTCTAAAATTTTGGCATTTTTCCTGTCGATATTTCCTCAAGGGATTCCTTGGCCCCTTTCTTAAAGATGACCAGCAGAACTTGTTAGTTGCACTGTGGACTTTGGCCGCAGCCAGACCTGGGGTAGGTCTCATTTCTGTTACTCCTTGGCAGTATGATGATCAACAAAGGACCATGCCTCTCTGGGCTCACTTCCTCATCAGTTAAATGTAGTCTTATCCCATAGGATTGATAGGGGAATAAAAAGTTATTAATCACATAAAGAGCTCAGCATAGCACCTGACACTCAGTGAGTACAGAAGTGATATATTATAAACCATATAAATTATTATAAACTTTATAAACTGTATCAACTCTTTCACACAAACATTTGTCTTCTATAGGCACTGGAATGTCATTTAGACACTTCATCCTCTAATGAGTCAGTGGAGCTCCTTAAGTCAGTGGTAACTGGCTCTAAACTCCTGGCTGGTGGATTTTATCCCTGATTAGTAGGCATTTTATGTGTGTTAGTCACTCAGTTGTGTCTGATTCTTTGCAACTCCATGGACTGTAGTCCACCAGGTTCCTCTGTTCATGAAATTCTCCAGGCAAGAATACTGGATTGTGTTGCCATTCCGTTCTCCAGGGGATCTTCCTGACCCAGGGATCAAACCTGGGTCTCCCACATTGCAGGCAGATTCTTTGCAGTCTGAGCCACCAGGGAAGTCCACTTAAGGTGGTAGTGGTTTAGTCACTAAGTCATACCTGACTCTTGCAACCCCATGGACTGAATCCCTTCAGGCTCCTATGTACATGGGATTCTCCAGGCAAGAATACTGGAGTGGGTTGCCATTTCCTTCTCCAAGGCATTCTATAGTTGCATCCATAATAGGCAAAGTGTTTGAAAGAGTTGGCATAACATAATGGGTAAGTGCATGGACTCCAGAGCAAGACTTCTTGGGTTCAAATTCTTCTCTGTCATTTCTTAGCCATTCTAAGGGGGATACTTGGGAGGTGTAAATGAGTTCACATTAAAAACACTTAAAACAGACCCAGTTTGAGATAGATGCTAAATAAAATACTCAGATCAACTACTAATTGGAAGCTGGAGCCCAGAACATATTTAAGCAAACAAAAATTTTTTAAAAATTAGCAGCCTAAAGTGTAATTACTTTAAGCACCTTCTGTTTAAACTTGTTCACACAAGTATTTGTCGTTTACAGGCACTCAAATGTCATCAGTTTTTGGGTGGGGGCAATGGTGTCTCCCTAGACCCTACATCCTCTAAGGAGTCAGTGGTAACTGGCTCCAAACTCCTGGCTGCTGAATTTTATCTCTGATTAGTATGCATTCTTTCCAGCATGACATGAAACTATGAGATGAAATTAGCTGCCTTTGTGCTACTAAAATAATAACTGAAATATTATAGCAAATGAATTTTGTGACATTTCACATACAGTCTTTGAGCTCAGGGCTTTTATAATGAAGTTCTGTCCTTTCCCGTCTGCATCTCTTCAGAAATGCTCTTGATTTTCCATTTACTGGAAAATACGTGACTCACACAAGCCAGCAGAGATCTATACCTCATTATCTGATCTTGTTTTATGGTTGAGTTAGAACAATATGTTAGGTCTATTTTGGTACAATATAAGTCTTTTGGTGAAGAACATTAAATTCAAGTATCTCTGATTAGTGAAATAAAAGATTTTAACAGTGATTTCAGGGAGATGGAGTTTCATAGAACAGATTAAAAAGTCAAGTATCTTCTGTGATATAACTTATCTGTATGCATTACCTAAAGTTGTAGAAAGTGAGGTCAGACTTGTGCAAAATAGATTCCAGTTAATGGACCATGAAATGATGAGGCTTTATTTTTTTTGAATTACAGGAATATCCTGAAAAACACTGCTCTGTGCCCCAAAGCAGATTTTACTCCGATAGTAAAAATGTGTGAAAACTCACTTTGCTAATATATGCTCTCAGTGTGTTTTCAGGAGGGAATCATGTCAATCATAATTAGTTACTTTGATCTCAAATGTCCTTTATATCTGTAAGATTCTGACTCTGATTATTGAACACCCACATCATGGAAGGCACTGTTGGCTTTTATACCAAATGTTGAAACAGGCTCCAGAATTTCCCCAGGGACCTTCCTCCACACAAGCAAGCGTACTCTTCAGTCACTGGAGCATTCTTTGAGTAACTCATTGTGCCTCCAAAGATACATAATTCTTCTATTACGGATTTTCCACTGAAATGAAGAGTTCTTGAAATACTCAACTGCCAATCCTTTTAACATTCACAAATCTTGGAAGGGCCTCTTCTGTTGAATCCTTTTCTTGTATCTACTTTATTATCAACCATCTAAAAATTTGGAGAGGGCTTGCTATCATTTAGACTGTTAGATACAGGAAGTAGCTTGGTGGTTATTTTAAGAAGTATGAAACATACCATGCTTGGCCCTCAGTAGGGTTCACGGAATAGTATTTGAATGAATTTGTTAAAGTTTGACAGATTTAGTTTAGGGATAACAGGGGAAAAGTCACTGGATTAGGTCAAAGGTAACATTTCAGATACTAAAGGAGGAGTATTCACGGTTAACGGTTGTCATATAGACACTTCAAATTGGATACATGTTGATAAAGAGGATGTAATTAATGTATATTCTAATTCTGCATAAGTAGGTTAAGAAATGTTGAAGATGAAAGTAGATATTTTTGCTTTGTAGATAAAATAAATGGAAGATTTTCATATCTTTTACATATGTATCTTTGGGTTCAATGTTTCTGAAAAGATACATAAATCTGTATTATCTTTAGAAAGTGAAAGTGTTAGTTGCTCAGTCATGTCTGATGCTTTGTGAAACCATGGACTGTAGTCTGCCAGGCTCCCCTGTACACGGAATTCTCCAGGCAAGAATACCGGATTGTGTTGCCATTCCTTTCTCCAGGGCATCTTCCTGACCCAGGGATTGAACCCAAGACTCCTGCATTGCAGGCGGTTTCTTTACCGATTGAGCCACCAGGGAAGTTTTATCTGTAGGCAACAACTTGATTCCCACTCACATAAAATGCCCATGATATGCGGCTTTCTGGGATTCAAGGTACTGGGCCCATATTTTCATGTCTGCTCAATAGAGTATGAAATTCTATGAACACTTTGAGAACATTTTCTTTTTCTATTGATCAGCTATCTGAATGAAGGAAAAAAAAAAGAGACATAAACATAAAAATAGAAACTCCATTACCTCTTTCCCAGGCTCCCAGAGTTTTCAGTGCAGTGTCTATGATGCTGCTCTAAGAACACAGTGTAGTCTAGGGGAGAGAACAGTGGCTTCAGCAGCAGATATCAGAGCTGCAGTTCTGGCTCAGCCATTTACCAGTGGGCCTCAGGTGTGTCAAGCAACCGGCTGGGCCTCCATGACTCTCTTTGTAAATGGGAATAATATTTATACCACAGACTTATTACATGCATTACCTAGCATGCAGATTTTTGAAAACTTTTTATTTTGAGCTAATATTAGACTGGCATCAAGACTGCTGGGAGAAATATTAATAACCTCAGGTACGCAAATGAAACCATCCTTACGGCAGAAAGCAAAGAGGAACCAAAGAGCTTCTTGATGAAAGTGAAAGAGGAGAGTGAAAAAGCTGGCTTAAAGCTCAACATTCAAAAAATGAAGATCATGGCATCTGGTCCCATCACTTCATGGCAAATAGATGGGGAAACAACGGAAACAGTGACAGACTTTATTTCTTGGACTTCAAAATCACTGCAGGTGGTGACCACTGCCATGAAATTAAAAGACGCTTGCTCCTTGGAAAAAAAGCTATGACCAGTCTAGACAGCATATTAAATAGCAGAGACATTACTTTGCTGACAAAGGTCGGTCTAGTCAAAGCTGTTTTTCCAGTATTCACGTATGGATGTGAGAGTTGGACTATAAAGAAAGTTGAGGGCTGAATTGATGCTTTTGAACTGAGGTATTAGAGAAGACTCTTGAGATTCCCTTGGACTTCAGGGAGATCAAACCAGTCCATCCTAAAGGAAAGCAGTCCTGAGTGTTCATTGGAAGATCTGATGCTGAAGCTGAAACTCCAACACTTTGGCCACCTGATACGGAGAACTGATTCATTTGAAAAGACCCTGATGCTGAGAAAGATTGAAGGCAGGAGGAGAAGGGGATGACAGAGGATGAAATAGTTGGATTGCATCACCAAATCAATGGACATGAGTCTGAGCAAGTTTTGGGAGTTGGTGATGGACAGGGAAGCCTGACATGCTGCAGCCCATGGGGTCGCAAAGAGTTGGACATGACTGAGCAACTGAACTGAATATAATACTTACAGAAAGGTTGTAAAAATAGTACAGAGAGTTATTATGTAAGCAGATTTTTTCATAAGGGTTAATTTCCTTCTTTTCCTATGCAACATAAATTTGGTCTGTTTTCCTATTTCAAAATAAGAGCTTCAGATATTTCCTTTCATTTGATTTGGCCTCTCTAGCATGTGTGTATATGTATAAACACACACACACACACACACATATATATCTTCCTAGGTGGCACTAGTGGTAAAGAACCTGCCTGCCAATGCAGCAGGTATAAGAGACACCAGTTCTATCCCTGGGTTGGGAAGATCCCCTGGAGAAGGAAATGGCAACCCACTCCACTATTCTTGCCTGGAGAATCCCATGGACAGAGGAGATTGGTGGGCTACAGTCCATTGGGTCACAAATAGTTGGATATGACTGAAGCGACTTAGCACTTCACAGTTATAACATATATACATATATTATAAATCAACAGAATTTAGTTTTTAGAGTAGTTTTAGGTTCACAGCAAAACTGAGCAGAAAGTATAGAGTCTCCATACACCTGCTGTCACCATAAAGGCATAGTCTCTCCCACCATCGATACCCCACCAGAGTGGTGCATTTGTTTTCATCAATGAACCTAAATTGACACATCATTATCACCCAGAATCTATATTTTACACCAAGGTTTACTCTTGGAGTTGTCCGTTTTCTAGGTTTTCACATGTAGTCACAATTATAATATCATACAGAGTAGTTCTGCCCTAAAAATCCTCTGCGCTTCACCTATTTATACTTTTCCCCACTTCCCCTAGCAACCAATGACCTTTCCATTGTCTCCATAGTTTTGCCATCAGAATGCCATATAGCTGCAATCATATAGTATGTAGTCTTTTCAGATTAGCCTCTTTCACTTATTAATATGCATTTAAGGGTGTCTTGGTTACTTCCAAGTTTTGACAATTATGAGCAAAACTGCTATAAACATCCATGCACAAGTTTTTGTGGAGATAAAAATTTTAAATTCATTGGGTAAATATCAAGGAGTGTGATTCCTGGATTATGCGTTAGTTTTGTAAGGTTAAATATTAGTTTTGCAAGAGTCTGACATATTGTCTTTCAACATGGCTGTACAATTTTACACTTCTTCTGGCAATGAATGGAGAGTTCCTGTTGCTCTATGGCCTTGCTGGCATTTGATGTTGTTAGTTTTGGATTACTGTTATTCTCAGAGGTGTTGTTCTATAACACCTTCTAGAACTAACACCAAAAAAATTATGTCCTTTTCATCATAGAGGACAGGAATGCAAAAGCAGAGGTCAAGAGATACCTGGAATAACAGGCAAGTTTAGCGTTAGAGTACAAAATGAAGCAGGGCAAAGGCTAACAGAGTTTTATAAAGAGAATACATGGGTCATAGCAAACACCCTCTTCCAACAACCCAAGAGACAGCTCTACACATGGACATCCCCAGATGGTCAATATCAAAATCAAACTGATTATGTTCTTTCAGCTAAAGATGGAGAAGTTCTATATAGTAAAAACAAGACCTGGAGCTGATTGTGGCTCAGATCATGAGCTCCTTAATTGAAGAAAGGGGGGAAACCACTAGACCTAAATCAATTCCCTCATGATTATACAGTGAAGGTGATGAATAGATTTATGGGATTAGATCTGGTAGACAGGGTGCTTGAAGAACTATGGATGGAGGTTCACAACATTGTATAGGAGTCAGTGACCAAAACCATCCCAAAGAAAAAGAAACACAAGAAGGCAAAGTGGTTGTCTGAAGAGGCTTTACAAATAGCTGAGGAAAGAAGAGAAGCAAAAGGCAAGGGAGAAAGGGAAAGATATACTTAACTGAATGCAGAGTTCCAGAGAATAGCAAGGAGGATAAGAACACTTTACTAAATGAACAATACAAAGAAATAGAAGGAAACAATAGAATGGGAAAGACTAGACATCTCTTCAAGAAAACTGGATATATCAAGGGAACATTTCATGTAAGGATGGGCATGATAAAGGACAGAAACAACAAGACATAACAGAAGCACAAGAAATTAAGAAGAGGTGACGAGAACACACAGAACTGTACAAAAAAGGTCTTAATGACCCAGATAACCATGATGGTGTGTTCACTCACCTAAAGCCAGACATCCTCGAGTGTGAAGTCAGGTGGGCCTTAGGAAAATTACTATGAACAAAGCTAGTGGAGGTGACGGAATTCCAGCTGAGCTATTTCAAATCCTAAAAGATGATGCTGTTAAAGTGCTGCACTCAATATACCAGTAAATTTAGAAAACTCAGCAGTGGCCCCAGGACTGGAAAAGGTCAGTTTTCATTCCAATCCCCAAAAAGGGCAATGGCAAAGAACATTCAAACTACTATACATTTGCACTCATTTCACATGTCAGCATGGTTATGCTGGAAATCCTTCAGGCTAGGCCTCAGTAGTACATGAACCAAGAACTTTCAGATGCATAAGCTGGGTTTCAAAGAGGCAGAGGAACCAGAGATTAAATTGCCAGCATCATTTCAATCATAGAAAAAGCGAAAGAATTCCAGAAAAACATCTACTTCTGCTTTATTGACTACACTAAAACATTTGATTCTGGATCACAACAGATGGTGGAGAAGTCTTAAAGAGATAAGAGTACCAGACTCCCTTACTTATATGCTGAAAAACCTGTATGTGGGTCAAGAAGCAACAGTTAGAACCTGACATGGAACACAGACTGGTTCAAAATTGAGAAAGGAGTATGACAAGGTTATATATTGTCACCTTGCTTATTTAACAATCCCAGGCTGGATAAATCACAAGAAGGAATCAAGATTACTGGGAGAAATATCAACATTCTCAGATATGCAGATGGCAGAAAGTTAAGACGAACTGAAGAGCCTCTTGATAAGGGTGAAAGAGGAGAGTGAAAAAGCTGGCTTGAAACTCAATGTTAAAAAAACGAAGATCATGGTATCCGGTCCTATCACTTCATAGCAAATAGAAGGGGAAAAAGTGGAAACAGTGACAAGAGGTCTGAACTCAGAGAAAACCTAACCTATTAGAGCCTTCAGTGAAAACCCTGGTGACTTCAGGACCACAGTGGATGATCTTGACTTAGGCAATGCTTAAGTATTTTCTTAAGGAAATTTACTATACCCAGAAACCATATAGTGATAAAAAGCATGAATTCCTTCAGAGATCTGAGTTTATATCTTTACTCCTTTTACAAATAGTGTGACAACCAAGTTAATTAAATTCTTTAAACTATTTCTTCATTTAAAAATATGAATAAGAATACCTACCTTATGAAATTATATACGTTCACAGGTTTTCAAACTCTTGGGGTAGTATAAATGCTTATTTTATTTTTGTTTTTTTTCCTTAATTTTAGTTAACTATGAAATTATGAAAATTTATGAAAAATTCATCAGAAGTCTTGGTTTGGAACCTATATTGCTTTTTGCAGCACAAGTTTATGGGAAGTATGTTTACTTTCCTTCTTGAATGTGTTGGGTTACTTTTCAAATGTTCTAAAATATTGGAAATTTCATCTCAAATCTGGATAGCAGCAATTTCAGTTAAAACTGGGCTAATGCAATTTGGACCATAAAGGCTGACTGCTGAAGAACTGATGCTTTCAAACTGTGGTGCTGGAGAAGACTCTTGAGAGTCCCTTGGACAGCAAGGAGATCAAACTAGTGAATTCTAAAGTAAATCAATCCTAAATAGTCATTGGAAGGACTGATGCTGAAGCTAAAGCTCCAATCCTTTGGCTACCTGATACAAAGAGCCAACTCATTGGAAAAGACCCTGATGCTGGGAAAGATTCAGGACAGGAAAAGGGGACAGCAGAGGATAAGATGGTTGAATGGCATCACTGACTCAATTGACATGAGTTGGAGCAAACTCCAGGAGATAGTGAACGACAAGGAAGGCTGGCGTGTTGCAGTCCATGGGTTGCAAAGGGTCAGACATGACTTAATGACTAAACAACAACACAAGGATCAAACTGTGAATGTTTGGATGCCACAATGTAAGACAACTCAGTAGATAATAGTCCTGGCTGGAGTTCAATACACAATCCATAAGCTAAGTCTGGCAGCCAGAAAGTGATATAAAGCTTCCAAGATTGTACAGAGTGTACAAGTTTGAAAAATCAGCATAATCTAATTAACATTATGATGGTATATCTATCTGGGCTTCTCAGGTACCTCTGTGGTAAAGAATCCACCTGTCATTGTAGGAGACTTAAGAGACATGGATTTGATCCCTGAGTCAGGAAGATCCCCTGAGGTAGGAAATGGCAATCCACTCTAATATTCTTGCCTGAAAAATCCCATGGATGGAGAAGCCTGGAGGGTCGCAGTTCATGGGAATGCAAAGAGTCAAACATGAGTGACTGAGCACACAGATATATCGATTCAACTGTGTATCTTTTTAAACCTCCCCCTGCAAATGCTTAAAACATTATATAGTATATGAAGTTAGAAAATTCTTTATCTAGTTTTTATTTCTACATTAAAACAAAGAATATACCATCTCACGTGATGGAAAACCAAAGTTTGATTTTAGGGATTGGAGTGACCGTGCCAATTTTTTTTTTCTTTTAGAGGAAAAGAAGAAAATAAAATTTCCTCAATTCTTAGTCTCTATATAGACTTTCTCTGCCTTAAAGAGTGATTTGTTTTTGAAATTGTAATAGGGCAAAACATTACATGTTGAAAACTTAATTACTATTAAAAAGTTACTTTAAAAATTTAAATGTACTTCTGAGTCCCCAAATCAGAATAATTTATACTAGAAACACTAAAGTCTATTAAAGAGTACATAGGGAAATGTGAGGCAGCCTGTAGGAAGCTGTTATTAACCCAGGGGTTAGGGGACTGGGAAGAGGTGCTCTACCAAAACCCAGACCAGCAGTCTCAGTAGCTGGCGCCCAGAGGAGATCCTGCAAGAATTGTCAGCTCCCTTTCTCCCCTCTCTCATCTTTCAATCTGCCTTTAGTGTTTCTCACAGTCTGAAGAAGCAAGGTAGCAAGGGGTTCTGGGAAACACTTTGCAGAGATTAACTCCGTTTGGGCAGAACAGAGCTTGGGAGGGAAGACAAATAGATCTGAGAGCAAATAGGTATGACTGGCAAAGTATGGCACAAAGCAGTTTCTCAGCTGAAACACATAATGTAGTCTGTTTCTATGAATCTGACTTTTTCTTTCTTCCAGATTCCATATACAAGTGATACCTTGCAGCTTTTTGGTCTTTATCTATCTGGTTTATTTCACTTAACATAATGCCTTCAAGGCCCGTTCATTTGTTGCAAATGGCAAGATTTCCTTCTTTTCCATGGTTGAAAAATACACCATGTCTTTTTTATCCATTTATCCATTATCAGAAAACTTATTTCTTTTTATATCTTGGCTACTGTGAATAACTTTGCAATGAATGGTGGAAGTACAGATATCTCTTTGATATCCTGTTTCCATTCCCTTTGGTGATAAACATCCAGAAGTGGGATTGCTGGATCCTATGGTACAGTGGGGAAATAGGGAAAGTGACAGTGAGTCGTTCAGTCATGTATGAATCTGTGACCCCACGGATAGCCTGCCAGGCTCCTCTGTCCATGGGATTTTTCCAGGCAAGAATACTAGAGTGGGTAGCCGTTCCCTTCTCCAGGGGATCTTCCCAACCCAAAGATCAAACCCAGGTCTCCTACATTGCAGGCGAATTCTTTACCATCTGTGCCACCAGGGAGAGGTTGGTAAATAGTACTAACTGCCAGCTATAAGATAAATAAGATGTGAGGACCTAATATAAAACATGGTGACAATAGCTGATAACATTATAAAATTAAAATTTTCTAAGAGTGTGGAACTTAAATACTCTCACACACACAAAAATAGATAAATATGTGAGTGAAGGATGTCTTAATTAACCAGATGGGGGGATCTTTTCAAAATATATATGTATATCAAATTGCTCACAGCATGTACATTAAAAATCTTACTATGTATTTGTCAATTATCTCTCAATAAAGCTAAAAAAATACAAAATAGTTCTCAAAAATGCAAAAAAAAAAAAAAAAAAGGCTTAATTACTCAGCTAAAGTAGGGGTATTCAATGAAACACTTTATAAAGCAGAATTATCATAGCCCAGTTGAATGTCTTCTAGGATTTTACCACTTCAGATATTAAGTTAATTACTTTCCATCCACTAATTCTTTTATTCTCATCCAGGATTTAGGCACTATTATCATACAAAACAGGAAAGGATCAGAAAGATTAAGTAATTTTCCCAAAATTGCTTACTTAATTAAGCAACAAAACCAAGATTTGAACCAAGTTCTCTCAGACTCCTATGCTCTATCTACAACTACAGATATAAAAATAATTAAATAACCATTTAATAAATGAAATATGCCAATCAACATATAGGCCTATTTATTTATAAATTATATGTATATATTTAGTGTGTATACTATACATTGAGAATTTGGGTTATATCACTTAAATTAGACAAAATCAATATAAGTTCATGTCATTGGTCTCAGGCTTATGATTACTTTTTAACTGAACCCATATTTCTCAGCATATCCTCTGACTCATTTGAGGATATTTCTCAGCATATCCTCTGACTCATTTGGGGAACCTGTTAGGAAGTTAGGCCTCATTTCACACATCCTTAGCAATGCCTGCCTAGGGGTCTGCACTTGAAACAAGCTCCATAGCAGATTCTTAGGCACATTAACATTTGACAATCCCCATAGTAATTCTGTATCTTGTCATTCCAACTCTCTTATCAAAAGTTATTTTAAAATAATTTTCTCTTAAAAAAGGAAAACAAGTTGACCAAAGTTAAATAATAAACCCACAACACCCTACCTTGACCAAAACCAAACAACTTACTATCTTCTACATAGAATCTTAATTCAAAGATGACAAAGCCAAAGATAAATACCATAGAATTTCACTTATATGTGTAATCTAAAAAAACAAAACAAATGGACAAACATAACTACAGAGAACAAACAGCTGGTTGCTGGCAGGGGGGGATGGGGAGGTGGGGGAGGGGTGGGGAGAGGAGATGTGTGAAACAGGCAAGGGAGATTAAGAGGTACAAACCTCTAGTTACAAAATAAATGAGTCATGAGGATGAAATGTACAGCCAATTATACTGTAAAATCTTTGTATAGTGACAGATGGTAACCAGATTTATCATGGTGATCATTTTTCAATGTATAGACATATCAAAACACTATATAAAAAGGAACAGTTCAAATGTTAAATTTTCAATTTAACATCCTATCTTCATGCACTTAGAACACTTTTATATTATCTCAAAAATTATTTTCTCAGTATGAATAACTATTTTTAAAGTTTTTGATTATTACATTATCTTTAAAGGTGGAAGATTTTCATTATTTTCTAGTTTTTTTCTTACACCATATATGATATCTCACATAGACCAATATGCTTTTTATATTTCTTTCAATTGCCAAATTTGTTAAACAATTTATTAATATAGGCTGCATCTACTAACATGTTCCAAAAGTTTCTAAAAATACATTTCTTTGTCTCATTCTAATAAAAACAAAATAAAAAAAAAAAACAGGATGATTCGGGAAAACAAAGCTTCTTCAGATTGGTGATACATATAAAGAGTAACATGATATAAAATTTAGACACTTGACTTCTGAAAAATTTAGCTAAGTTACAAATAATCCAGGTTATGTAGTAACTCTAAAATTCAATAATCCTAATTTCTTATTAAAAAAAAAGAAACTTAAAGGTACAATATTTTAGTGGAAATCTTAAACTCTTCCTGAAGAGTCACAACTACCAACTGATTAATTACTTCATAAGATCACCTCATGTGAAGAGTTGACTCATTGGAAAAGACCCTGATGCTGGGAGGGATTGGGGGCAGGAGGAGAAGGGGACCACAGAGGATGAGATGGCTGGATGGTATCACCGACTTGATGGACATGAGTTTGAGTAAACTCTGGGAGTTGGTGATGGATAGGGAGGCCTGGCGTGCTGCAATTCATGGGGTCACAAAGAATCATACACGACTGAGCGACTGAACTGAACTGAACTGAAGATTATTATTACTATCAGCAGCATTGGATACCTAGCTCTATTCACACTAAAATTAATTGTTACCTAATTCAAATTAGCAATAATTTGAACATAATATCCTGATTCCATTTAATACATGAAAAATTGGGTCTTCAGTTGCCTGAAAATACATCCATTTCATTTTTGTCCTTCTGATAGAGCTTTCCTCAGTTTTTTAATTCCTGAGAAAATCTGAACCAGGAAACAAACTAGTTTTATAATATAGAATCATATAAGAACTTATGATAAATGCTGGGCAATTAATATATAACAGATGAATTATTTAATCCAAATCATAAACTAGTCATATATAATCATAAATATGCTAGTCATTTATATAAATACATGCATGCATTCATGCTAAGTTGCTTCAGTTGTGTCCGACTTTTTGCAACCCCATGGACTGTAGCCTTCTAGGCTCTTCTGTCCAGGGAATTCTCCAGGCAAGAATACTGGAGTGGGTTGCCATTTCCTTCTCCAATATAAATACGTTGTGTAATCCAAATCATAAGCTTATTCAATCATTCAATAAACACATTGAACACTACAAAACACAGGTAGTGTCTAGGTTCTTGGGATGCATCAATGAACAAATAAAAAACCTTGTCTAATTGAGCTTGTATTTTAGTAGAAGATGATAAACAAGCAAAACAAAGGACCAAATTACATTGTATGGCAGAAGGTAACATGTGCTATTGGATAGGAGAAAAATTAGGGCAGCATAAAGCATGAGGTAAATGATATTCTTAAATAGAGGGGCCAATGTAGGCCTCATGTGAGCAAAGCTTTGAAGAAATTGAAAATAAGTCATTTTAATTTTATAAATATGATCATACACAATCAAATACAACTCTTTCTAGAAATACTACCTTACACATTAATTTTCTGAGATAAATGATCTTTTATTATTTATGTGTTTTCTCTTTTGTTAGATTCTCATCTCCTTGAAGAGAAGAACTGAGTCTTATTCATTTTTCTTTTCAAAGTCTCTGGTACTGTGCTTGGTACAATATTTGCAGAATGGAAATTGAATTGCTTAGTAAGATATGTTTAGAAAGAGCTTTGAGAATTCTGGCAATGGGATTTTCATCACTGGAATGAAAGCAAACCACTGCCATATTTCTTCTCCTTGTTTCTTTAAAACTGTATATAAACCATATTCCATGAATCCCCAATTTTACAATTTTCTCAGAACTAGGAGAAAAATTGTCAATAGTGGAGTCCTAGTATGCATAGAAGGAAATAGAGTAATTCTTAATTTTGTTTTTTTATCTTAAATAACAATTAAAATATGTCTTAGCACATGCAACCTATAAAAGTAATATGAAACAGTTAAGTAATTAAAAACCCAGGATCTTCAACCAATCTAACTTTTTAATAATGTAAGCTAGACTCCAGTGATTTTGAGTAATAGGCATAATTCTTGGGTGTTTGGACAATTACTCTGTTTCCCCCATAGACCACTTATAATTTCATCACAGCTGAGATAGAGTGAGAATTCCTGGGTAACAGTAATAATCAGACTATATCACAAAAGGAAATCAAGCACTTTTGGAGGTAAGGTTGATAAAGTAAACTTTGAGAAACTGGTATCAGAGAGATGCAAAGAAATAATAATCCCAAAATAGGCATCAGGTTCTATGAACAAGAGTCACGAGAAGATCAGTGAGATACCATAGGACAGTAAAACAAAAAACATCACCAACAACTGTGTCTCTATATCCGGATCTGGATCTATATCAGCAGCCATGACTACATGGATGAATACATGAGTCAGACACAAATCTTCTAAACTTGGTCTCAAAGGATTTCTCCACCATCCTTATGACACAAGATTGGAAATTAATACCAGAACTACACTGCTTTCTTAGTGCTTCATAGTATATAGCCTAAAACATATTCAAAATTAAAATAATAAAAAATTTCATAAAAGTCTTGGTCAATTCAGTAATTCTTAACTAATGGTCATTCTAATTTTTTTTTTTTTTATAGCAACTTAAAGTTAAAGAATATCAGATTGATTAAGGATAAATTTTAGCTCTGGCTAGAGCTAACTGAATATGGCAGCCCTATAATCTGTGTTACTGTTGGTGTGTTAACTATTTGATAAGTATTAATTTTTAAAAAATTGGAGTGAATTCTCTCAATCTAGATATCCAACACAACAAAACCCCTAAACTCCTTTGTCAAAGGGTAGACTATTGCTAATTCCCTTCTTGCATAAATTTAGGTTTAAGCCCAAGAGTTGTCTTGAAAGCTTGTGAGCTCTGATGAACATTTTATACTTGGTTTCCATCTCTTGCTGAAAGCAAGACTGAAATTTAAAAAGTGCTACAGAAGGTGCTAGGCACTTTGGTTTAAGCGCTGCATAGTATTGGCAGGACCAAATGTGATCCTCTGAATGTGTTTGACACAGGAACTCTTGGAATATGTACTGAGAATTTCTGAGAAATTTGTAGACTATGCCTTGTAAATTACCTACCTTTAACAATTTCAGTCTTTGCTCACACATCAGGAGTGGCAACTGAAATGATGACCGACAGTCCCCAGCGCCACCTGGACTTCAGTGGTCTCAGTAGAGCCAAGGGAAAAGGAATTTCCCTGCTTGGACTGGCACTCAATTCATAGAAAGGAGTAACAACCAATGAGCATCGTAAATTTAAGTTACTTACTTTCTCCCAAGACAATACAAATTAACAGAAAATTCAAACAGCAAGGGTCTACTCTTCCTTTCAGTCCTTAACCTTTTTTAATACATAAAATTATCAAGTTTCCTCTTAGCCCTATTAAACAAGGAATAAAGGCATTAGCTACCATAAGCCTGGAACCATTCCATATCCATGGTGATGGAACGATATCACAAGAGAGGAACCATTCTCTCTCTTTGAATAAACAAAGTCCTCACTTCATTGCATATTGCACAGGTAAATATAGCTTTGAACTCAATTCTGCTTTCAATCTGGCTAACTTTGCAGTGACCTCTGGCAAATGACTACTTTTTTGGTGCCCCTTTTAGCAGATAAAGGAAATGGCAATCCCCTCCAGTACTCTAGCCTGGAGAATTCCAAGGACAGAGGAGCCTGGTGGGCTACAGTCCATGGGATCACAGAGTCGGACTTGACTGTGCAACTAACTAACTTTAGCAGATAAAAAAAATACACAGGACAATCTTTTGACCCTTAGTTGATGGTTATAAAAGTGGTTAGGAAAATGAAATTGTGTTAAGAAACTACAGCCGATGTGCTCAGTTCAGTCCAGTTCAGTTGCTCAGTCATGTTCAACACTTTGCAACCCCATGAATCGCAGCACACCAGGCCTCCCTGTCCATCACCAACTCCCGGAGTTTACTCAAACTCATGTCAATCGAGTCAGTGAGGCCATCCAGCCATCTCATCTTCTTTTGTCCCCTTCTCCTCCTGCCCCCAATCCCTCCCAGCATCAGGGTCTTTTCCAATGAGTCAACACTTCACATGAGGTGGCCAAAGTATTGGAGTTTCAGCTTCAGCATCAGTCCTTCCGAAGAACACCCAGGACTGATCTCCTTTAGGATGGACTGGTTGGATCTCCTTGCAGTCCAAGTGACTCTCAAGAGTCTTCTCCAACACCACAGCTCAAAAGCATCAATTTTTCGGCTCTCAGCTTTCTTCACATTCCAACTCTCACATCTATATGCTACTCAGTTGGTAAATGCTTGCCGTGTCCCTTCTAGGAGCTGGACGTGTTGTTAGATACACTTCTGTGTTCACAGAATGATATGATGCTTGTGCTAAAGAGGTGTATTTCTTGTGGTTAATAGAATATTGTCTAGAATCAGGTGGATCTGGTTTTTAATTCATGCTTCATCATTTACTAATTGCACAACCTAGAGCAGGAGACAGACTGTTTAAGCCTCAGCTGGCTCATTTGTAGAGTGAATATTATAGCTGCACCTGTCTCATAGGGTTATTGTGAATCTTAAATGCAATACATGGTATAAAGATACTAATTTATAGCTATTTTCCTTATGGTATAGAAATCAGCAGGAATGAACTGCTACTGTTTTATTTCCTTCCTTTCTTCCTTCTTGCCCCTCCATCACACTCCCCTTCCCCTTTCCTCTTCCTCCTGAGGTTAGCCTGAATCCCTCTCTTTCTGTGGCGAGGGTGGGATGCAGCATAAGGATGATTTCCTTTGATGGTGATAGGGCTCAGGACAAGCTCCCCATTCACATCTTGATGTGCCTGCCTGTGGGCTCAGTCACTTCTCTTGTGTCTGATTCTTTGTGACTCCGTGGACCGCAGCTCATCAGACTCCTCTGTCCATGGAATTCTTCTGGCAAAAATACTGGTGTGGGCTGCCATGCTCTCCTGCATGGTCCATTCACATTTTGCAAGAGTGAATATTTTAAGTGGAAGGTGTTAGAGAAAATGGCAGGTCAGTCTGCACTCTCCCGAACCCCTCTCTGACAGTTCAGAAAGCCCTCATGTAAGAAGGGCCTTTCCTGTACCAGGAGGAAAGGCACATCCCGTCTCTGAAGACAGATGGATGCCAAGGAATACTCTGAGCAATAGACCCTGCTGAATTCCCCTCCGTTACTACACTGACCTCCTCAATTTAGCCCATTCCTCCAGGACTATCCACTCTTCCTCAAACCTGGCATGCAATACTCAGGTCTAACTCCTCCTTTGGATCTTCATTTCCTTATGAAATCTCCTGTGTCAGGTAAAACTCTTAATATGAAATAAAACTGTAAGCTTCTCTCTTATTAATCTGTCTTGGTTAGTTTAATTCTCAGACCCAGCATAAGATAGACCCTGAAAGTGAAAGTCGCTCAGTCATGTCCGACTGTTTGCGACTCCATACAGTCCCTAGAATTCTCCAGGCCAGAATACTGGAGTGGGTTGCCCTGTTCTCCTCCAGGGGATCTTCCCAACCCAGGGATCAGACCCAAGTCTCCTGCCTTACAGGCAGATTCTTTACCAGCTGAGCCATAAGGGAAGCCCAAGAATATAGGAGTGAGTAGCCTATCCCTTCGGCAGTGGATCTTCCCGACTCAGGAATCCCCTGCATTGCAGGTGGATTCTTTACCAACTGAGCTATCAGGGAAGCAAGAGGGACCCTAAAAGGGTTGGGAAAAAAAAACATTTTTGGTTTTTTTTTTTTTGTATGTGTGTAAATTTAAGCTCATTGCTGGAAATATACCACAGAAAAGGAAAGCAGAACTAGCAAGGAGGAGGAGAGAGAGTTTTCCCAGGCTGGGATGAGTGCAGAGATCTGTGGGATCCAAGAGGAGCGGGAGCCTGAGCCCATATCTACTGCCCTGGCGGGTGGTGGCATAGCCTTCTAGGCACTTCTGTGGTACTCCTCATAGGCGGGAACCATGCACCCAGACTCCCAGCCTCGAAACATCCCCACAACCAGGCTTGGCACAGAAATGCTAAGACTGCCTGCCTGGCCATTTTTATGAAGTTTATCATAGCTGCATAAAAGGGGACCAAAGAACACAGAGGCTGTTCTCCATTTTCCAGAAAGCATATAGAACTCACATGCTTTTGGGTGATCCCAGCAAAGAATAAAACTGAGATTTTCTAATGAGTTTGGCAGGATTGGGTTTGGTATATAATTTAATTTGATTTAAAGATGATAAAGATATACAACTTTTTGTGTGTGTGTGTGTGTAATAAAGTTTTATTAAAGTATAGAGATAGAGAAAGCTTTTGACATAGGCATCAGAAGGGGGCGAAAGAGTACCCCCTACAACTTTTTTATATCAGGTTCCACATAGTGTCTGGCAAATAGTAAGCATGTAATTAGTGATACCTACTATTATGGCATTTTTAACCACTATATAAAACATTCTTGTTTCTTTAGTCCTTCTAAAGTATTAGCTGTTTGAAAAGACTGCTAGGTTTTGTGTGCTCCATTAACCACCAGTATCTGAGTAGTTCATGTGTTTTGATGTATTGTAGAAAGGATGTAATATCCAGACTGCAGCACAGCAGGAATGTATATTAAGATACAGACTGGGAATTGTCAAATATCTGGAGCTATCACCTCATTGTCAGCTAAGATTTCTGTTCCTGTGCTGATATGAGTGAGACAGAGTCCATATGAAAATTTCAGGGCAAAGCAGTTATGAAATGTGTTTCTTCAATCTCTCCCACCATACAGTTGAGCTTGGAGGCTCGATGCTGGAACAGAAGTCATTACATGGAGGGAATGGAATAAACCCACAGAGGTTCTAACCAAGTCCAAGTCTAACCTAGCTGCAGGAGACCTCACTTAACTTGCAGATCTCTGCATTAGTGTAAGTAGCTTTTTGCAGGAAAAGAGCTCTTTGCAGGAAGGAGCTCTCTGCAGGAGGCCTCTTTTGTCTTATCACTTTGGCAAAGCTATATTTTAACTAACCGCCAGCATAAGCACACCTTTCAAATCTTTTGATCACACAGCACTTTGCCTAACCTGTTAGTTCTTTCCTTAGAACAAAGAAACAGAAATGAAAAATAAGTAATTAAAAGATGAGCACATCTTTTCGACAGCTTCCCCTTTAGTACTCTCATGAACTAACTGTGAACAAGATAACATCCAAAGAAAGATGACAAGGGTCAACAAGCCTACACATTTGTGACACAAGTCCACCGTCTCTCAAGATTGCTGGCTTTCTGATAAAAACAACTTTTCCATTTCTACCAACAGTTGTCTCTCATACAGAATTTTGTAGCAGCCAGACCTGACTTTGGTTAACATTCAGTTTAGTTCAGTTGCTCATTCATGTCTGACTCTTTGTGATCCCATGGACTGCAACACATCAGGCCTCCGTGTCCATCACCAACACCTGGAGGTTACCGAAATTCAGGCCCATTGAGTCGGTGATGCCATCCAACCATCTCATCCTTTGTCGTCCCCTTCTCCTCCCACCCTCAATCTTTCCCAGCATCAGGGTCTTTTCAAAAGAGTCAGCTCTTCACATCAGGTGGCCAAAGTATTGGAGTTTCAGCTTTAACCAGTCCTTCAAATGAACACCCAGGACTGATCTCCTTTAGGATGGACTAGCTGTATCACCTTGCAGTCCAAGGGACTCTCAAGAGTCTTCTCCAACACCACACTTCAAAAGCATCAATTCTTCTGCACTCAGCTTTTATAGTCCAACTCTCACATTCATACATGACTATTGGAAAAACCATAGCCTTGACTAGACAGACCTTTGCTGACAAAGTAATGTCTCTGCTTTTTAATATGCTATCTAGGTTGGTCATAACTTGCTTTCCAAGGAGTGTCTTTTAATTTCATGGCTGCAATTGCCATCTGCATTGATTTTGGAGTCCCCAAAAATAAAGTCTGATACTGTTTCCATTGTTTCTCCATCTATTTGCCATGAAGTGATGGGACTGGATGCCATGATCTTAGTTTTCTGAACGTTGAACTTTAAGCCAACTTTTTCACTCCCCTCTTTCACTTTCATCAAGAGGCTCTTTAGTTCCTCTTCACTTTCTGCCATAAGGGTGGTGTCCTCTGCATATATGAGGTTATTGATATTTCTCCCGGCAATCTTGATTCTAGCTTGTGCTTCCTCCAGCCCAGTGTTTCTCATGATGTACTCTGCATATAAGTTAAATAAGCAGGGTGACAATATACAGCCTTGACATACTCTTTTTCCTATTTGGAACCAGTCTGTTGTTCCACGTCTAGTTCTAACTGTTGCTTCCTGACCTGCATACAGATTTCTCAAGAGGCAGGTCAAATGGTCTGGTATTCCCATCTCTTTCAGAATTTCCACAGTTTATTGTGATCCACACAGTCAAAGGCTTTGGCATAGTCAATAAAGCAGAAATAGATGTTTTTCTGGAACTCCCTTGCATTTTCGATGATCCGGTGGATGTTGGCAATTTTATCTCTGGTTCCTCTGCCTTTTCTAAAATCAGCTTGAACATCTGGAAGTTCTTGGTTCACGTATTGCTGAAGCCTGGCTTGGAGAATTTTGAGCATTACTTTACTAGCGTGTGAGATGAGTGCAATTGTGCGGTAGTTTGAGCATTCTTTGGCATTGCCTTTCTTTGGGATTGGAATGCAAACTGAGCTTTTCCAGTCCTGTGGCCACTGCTGAGTTTTCCAAATTTGCTGACATATTGAGTGCAGCACTTTCACAGCATCATCTTTCAGGATTTGAAATAGCTCAACTGGAATTTCATCACCTTGCTTCTGACAGTTCCTGAGAATTGTACTGTCAGCACTCCTCTATCACACTCACCCAGGGATTTAAGAAACAGAGAATCACAGAAGAGAAATCCCTGCTAACATAGAATCAATAATAGTTCAAACATCCAAATTCTCAAAAAGAAAAATTTTAGGACCTCTATCCCCATTATTGCTCAAGTTACTCTTTTTGAATACCTTTTAATCTCTTTATTGGACCTGATTAAAGTATAACAAGAAATATCATTTTGCCAAATGTTTCAAAATTAGCAACTGTTTTGAAATGAACACTGAAAAATCTTCATGTTAAAGTAAAATCTCTTTTTTCTTCCATAGAATTGCTCCTTGACTTAAAAAACCCAGCATGAAAAAAATCTGAGCTGAACAAGCAGGTAGGAAAATAGATGCACAGAAAGGTAAGTAACTTGCTAAAAGTTATCTGGTTTAGTAGAGGCAAAGTTCTGTCTCCAGAGCTGTGTACTCAACCACTGTGTTACGCATTTCTGTGGCTGTTACTTGTGTTCCACTTTTCTAAGCTTCTTATTGGTGTCCTTTGCCCATTGTTATATTCTCAGAAATTGTGTAAAGTTCTTAGAATGTTAAACCTTTGATATATACTTGTTTCAAACACTTCCTTCAATTTTTTTCTTTATCTTTTACATTGTTTATATATTTTGAAGGTTAAAAATGTTTTTTGTTATTCAACAATTTTTTAAGTCAATATCTCTCAGTCTTTTGACACTTTTTAACTACTCTTTAGGTAATAGAAATACTTATTATTTGCTTTTGTAATTTCCTTCCTTTCTTTTTTTCCTTCCTCCTTTATCACTGGTGTTTTTTTAAAAAAAATTATGAAAACAATAGACTGCATATATATTTTTTCAAACAATATCACATTCCCTTCCAACCCCACTCCCATCCTAGAGACTCTAGCAGGCTGGAGGCGGTGGTTAAAAGTCACTTTTCAGCTTTTTACCACAGTTGTTCATCTGTTGAATCCTCATGTATTTTGAAAGGTTTAGTAAGTAATATTAACATATTTTATAGTCTTGAATTATCACCACTTTACCAGATTGAACCCAACATCGATATGATATATTGTTCTTTTAATATACCTTGCAACTTAAGAATTTTATTTTAAAGTAAGAAATTTCCTATAGGCCATTTTAACATGTAACAAATCATAAACCTCTTAACCAAATGGCTTTAGGTAAAGTGATTTAAATGACTGACTGTATATTTTGAGTCAATTTTTGATCAATTAGAAGTAAAAGGAAAGAAAGGAATTCTAAAGTTATAAGTGAAAAAGGAAATCTGCTTTACAAAATTTGAGCTACACACATTTTCTGTGTACTGACTAGTTATGAATGTAACTATTTGAGGGCCAATTTCCTGAGGTAAGCACTTGGATGAGCCTTTCAAACCAAACACCCAGAAATTTTAAATAGTTGAGTTTACTAAATCTTTAATTTACAGAACAAGCACAGTGAAAACTGCTTTAATCCAAAAAGAATAATGTTTCACAAAGAAAATGGAAACAAAGTATAGCATTGGCTTGGAGACATAAAAATTTCATGGACCTCTTCTAACCCTCTTAGTTGTTGCTTTATGTTGAAATTGGTCATTCTATCAGGTAAGTGGTCTGTTACCTTGGCATAATAAAGGCTAAGCTAGCCAGCACTTCCCAAGCCACTTCCTGTTGTTGTATTTCTGATTTTGTTGTTGTTGTTGTTGAGTCATCCAGTCATGTCTGACTCTTTGTGACCCCATGGACCGCAACATGGCAGGTCACCCCGTCCCTGACCATTTCCAGGAGTTTGCCCAAGTTCATGCCCCTTGCTTTGGTGATGCCATCCAGTCATCTCATCCTCTGATGCTCTCTTCATCTTCTGCCCTCAGTCTTTCCCAGCATCAGGGACTTTCCCAGTGAGTCAGCTGCTGCTGCTGCTGCTAAGTCGCATCAGTCGTGTCCGACTCTGTGCGACCCCATAGACGGCAGCCCGTCAGGCTCCTCCGTCCCTGGGATTTTCCAGGCGAGAGTACTGGAGTGGGTTGCCATTGCCTTCTCCTGTTTGCATCAAATGACCAAAGTACTGGAGCTTCAGCTTCAGCATCTGTCCTTCCAATGAGTATTCAGGATTGTTTTCCCTTAAAATTGACTGGTTTGATCTTGCTGTCCAAGGGAGTTTCAGGAATCTTCACCAGAGTTCGAAGGCATCAATTCTTTGATGCTCCGTCTTCCTTATGGTCCAGCTCTCACAACCATATGTGACCACTGGGAAGACTACGGCCTTGACTATATGGACTTTGTCAGCAGAGTGATGTCTCTGCTTTTCAGTGTACTGTCTAGGTTTGTCATAGCCTTTATCTTTTTATTTCATGGCTGCAGAAACCATCCACAGTGATTTTTAGAGCCCAAGAAGAGGAAATCTGTCACTACTTCCACATTTCCACATTTCCCCCTTCTATTTGCCATGAAGTAATGGGTCTGGATGCCATGGTTCTAGTTTTTTTTTTTTTTTTAATATTTAGTTTTAAGCTGGCTTTCATACACTCCTCCTTCACCCTCATCAAGAGGCTCTGTAGTTCCTCTTCACTTTCTGCCATTAGAGTAGTATTATCTGCATATCTCAGGTTGCTGATCTTTCTCATACCTATCTTGATTCCAGCTTGTGACTCATCCAGTCCGGCATTTCTCATGATTTGCTCAGCCTATAGATTAAACAGTGTGACAGCAGACAGCCCTGTCATACTCCTTTCTCAATCTTGAACCAATCAGTTGTTCTGTACAGGGTTCTAACTGTTGCTTCTTGACCTGCATATAGGTTTCTCAGGAGACAGGTAAGATGATCTGGTATTCCCATCTCTTTAAGAGCTTTTCACATTTTTTTCATTTTTCTGATGGTCCATTCCAATTCTAAGCCTAGTTTAGTAATCTGAGTTAGTTAGACTAGTTGCTAATTACAGCTGTCAGATTATTCAATATTTTAATACATTCAGGCTGTCATGGCAAAATACCACAGCCTGGGTGGCCTATAAACAACAGAAATTTATTTATCACAGTTCTGGAGGTTGGAAGTTCCAGATGAGGGTGTCTACATGGCCAGGTTTTGCTTCTGGTGAGAGCCCTCCTCCTGGCTCACAGGTGGCCATCCGTCCCTTGTGGTGTCCCAAGGTATAAGAGGCTGGCGGGATCTATGGGACCTCTTTTATAAGGACACTAATTCCCATCTCCTAGTCATCTCCAAAAGCTTCACCTTCTAATACAATCACTTTGGGGGTTCACATTTCAACATGCAAATCTGGGGGAACATAAACATTCAGGCCATTGAATTCAGTTACAGGAAATGGCCAGATGACTGTTGTTTACTTTCCCTTGGGGGAGGAAGGAATGAGAGGGTGAAGAAGCAGATTAAGTCAAGGAATACTTAGAGCTCAACTTCTCAAAAAATTGAAAATTTCCAGACACATGAATACGTTTCTGGATTTTTGATTAATAGCTGTCCTTTTATTTACTCATAAACTCTGGGGGAAAAACAAAATAAAAAAATAATCTGGAAGTGTCAGCTTCAGTTAGTTTACTGAAAACTTGGATAAGCCAGTGTTGTCATGCCAAAGAACAGACCTTTTATGGTATTGTGATTGGTGGATATGCATTTACTAAAGTTGGTGCTAAAAGACTCACAGTCATCATTTAAACAGGATTTATTTCAGTTAGAAACATAAGGAGGTGCATATAGTTTCCTCTTAGAAGATGTGCTATGCTGTACTATGCTCAGTCATGTCCAACTGTTTGCGACCTCAAGGACTATAGCCTGCCAGGCTCTTCTGTTCATGGAATTTTCCAGGCAAGTATACTGGAGTGGGTTGCCATTTCCTCCTCCAGGGTATCTTTCCAACTCAGGGATCGAACTTATGTCTCTTGCATCTCCTGCATTGGCAATCAGATTCTTTACCACTGAGCCACCTGGGAAACTCCTTAGCATGATGGGATGGTGGTATTATTATCTCCTGGTGTGATAGTATCAGTACAACTTCAGTTGATGGAATGAGAAAAAAAATTTTGAAGAGGAAAGCAAATAGAAGAGGGAGAGTACAATAACAAAGAGAACTTCTAAACTCATTCCTTTAAAACGTAAGAAAATATTTTAGAAATCATGTGTTGAAAATTGTTATGGGCTGAAACTAGTCCTCATAAATTCATGTTGAAGGGCCAGGACCTCAGAATGGTATCTGGATTTGTATTTGGTATCAGAAATGTATCCGGAGACAGGGCTTTTAAAAGGTAATTAAGATAAAATGAAGCCATTCAATTAGGCCCTAATCCAATGTAACTGGTGTCCTTCTAAGAAGAGGGGACATGAAGACAGACACACATAGAGGGATCATGTGAAGATACAGACAGAAGATGGCCAATGACAAGCCAAGTTCAGAGAGACCTCAGAAGAAACCAAGCTAGTCAACACATTGACTTTGGACTTCCAGACTTCTGGACTATGACAAAATAAATTTCTGCTGTTTAAGCCACCCAGTTTGAAATACTTTCTTATGATCACTCAAGCAAACTAAAGAAGCAAAGTGTATACCCATCTGAGATAAAAGCGAGAAAATGTAAGACTCTAAAAAGAAGTGATATGAAACCACACTTGACTCCATATTCCTTTCCTCCCAATGAAATTTCGTTTTCTTGTTGACTGCTGTTGTAAATCTGGAGTTGGTCTAGTGCTGAATGGTGTCATGGAGAGGGAGGGGCCAATTACATCACCATGAGAGTCAACATGAGCCCTGATGCGGCCATGACTGTGGCTCCAGGCCGGGGTTTCCAGAGATCCACCTCAGTGCGCTGAGGCAATCTTCTCTCAGCAGAACGAGGATGCTGAGGATGTGGTACTTTGTAGAAGGAAACAATCTTAGGAAAATCTGCAGGAGATTAGAGGAAGATCAGCGCCTTGGTGATCTTGGTGTCAGGGTTTACATTGCAGGGTTCCCTCTGGTGGGATTCAAGACAGGCTACTCCAAAATACGTTACCTTGACATATTAAATATTTTAAGCTCAGGGAGTTGGAGAAAACAGCAGAAGCAAGATCACTCTAATTTTGTCCCCACCCTCTTTCCTAAAACAGATCATAAATCCCTCATGTGAGAGGTGTCTTCCCTATATCTGGAGGAAAGCAGCATCTTTACCTTTGAATACAAAGGATGCCAAGAAGAATCTGAATGGCAAGGACTTGTAAGTGTTCCCAGTTTGCTATACTTACCCATAATCCTTAACCTATCATACTGCTCCATGACTATTCACCCTCATCAAAGCTAGCATCAAATACTCAGGTCGAATGATTTCTTTGAGTCTTCATTTCCTCACGAAGGCTTCCAAATCACATAAAACTTATAATAAATAAATGCGTATATGTTTCTCCTGTTAATCTGTTTTTGTCCCTTTAATTTTCAGATGCAGCCAGAGACCCTAAGGAGGGTCAAGGAAAACTTTCCTTCCTTACACCTTGGTAGAGCTTTTTGGATTTGAAACTCCTCCAAGAGAGACAACTTCCTCAACTCCTACCCTTATCAAGAATCACTGCTGCATAGTAATGACCAGTAAGGGTTCCTCCCTTCTTTCCAAAGACACCATCAAAGGCAGATGGACTTAGGAAGAGAGGATGTGTTTTAGTTTTTAGGTAACTAAGTCAGAGCAGTACCCGTAGGAAAAAGGTATTTTCTTCTGACCCTGCTATGCATCTGTTTAAATCTTTTTCTATTAAGAATGAAGCTTGTCTTTGTAAAAACAGGAGTCTTGCAATATAGGTAAGCTGGTGTGACCTTCCGTGATCTGCCAGTAGATGTTGGTCTCATTAAACAAGTTATTTGGCCGGAAGGCAAATATGTTACAATATTATCTGCTCATGCTGAAAAGCAAATATAAAATGGGTGTCTGTGCATAAGAAAAGAGAATAAATGGAGCCTCTGACAAGGCAACTGCTTTATCAAGCATTCTGTGCCTCCTACCTGTTTTGCATTTTCAGATGCAGAAATCTAGGTTATTATAGCTTCCAATGGTGTTAGTAAAATATAAGTTCCTGACGCATGTTTGCTTATAATGAAATATAGGTACTTATGTATATTTGCTTTAAGCACATTTGGAGCAAGGAGATATTTCCATTTAGGTTTTGCTGACACTTTTGCAAACAGTAGATCCTCACATGTAACAAACTTTCCACGAAGCTCAGCAAGATCACCAGAAAATTGCAGCTGATGGCATCCTTTCTTTGTTCACTCATTTTCTTGTTTCTTGCACCTTTTTTGTGCTTCCTCATAAAATTTTGACTATTTAATTCAAACTGGGATTAAGGTTCTGACTAGATGCCTGCTTATAATGGACACTAAAATACCACTGATGCAATAGAATCTCCTCAGAAATACAATGAAATTGAGAAAATGATATTCATGATATTGATCAGAATTCTTCCTGGGACTCTACTATTGCAACTCTTCAGGAGTAATGCACAGTTGTAGCTCCCAGACTGTCTTTCAGAAGGGTGGTACTGGTGGCATGCAGGATTTTATTTTGTGCTGAGTGGGGTATGTTAGTTTGGGGCCAAATGGAATAGCTACAGGTAATAAAAGAAGGGTCAGACTGCAGCAGTAGTGTATTACCAACTGCTCTTATGTAGCATTTAGTACCACTTCACTATGACTATCATATCAATCATATCATATTGATATGAATCAATCAATTCATATCATATCAATATGAAAAAATATATATACAATACAGGGTTTCCCTTGTGGCTCAGTGTAAAGAATCTGTCTGGAATGAAGGAGATGTGAGTTTGTTCCTGAGTTGGGAAGATCCCCTGGAGAAGGAAATGGCAACCCACTCCAGTATTCTTACCTGGAGAATCCCATGGATAGATGGGATTTCAAGAGTCAAGCACAATTTAGGGATGAAATCACCACTGCCATATACAATACAATAGAATTATGGAGAAAGAATAGTGAACTGGCAGATCACAAGGAACCCAAATAGCACATAAACATGCAAAGATGCTCCACTTCACTAGTTATCAGAGAAATGCCAACTAAAACCATAGAGGTTGTTCCACAGTCATCACATCATCAAAATGTTAAAAGCCCAATCATCTTAGGACACACAGCAGACATTATATCATTCTCTATGATTTTTGGTTTGTTTGTGACACATTTCAACGTAAGTGGATTTGAAAAAACAGAATATTGATTTGAAGGGATCAAATACATGATACATGTATACATGTCTTTCTGGTTTCCTGTCAAATTCCCAAAACAGAAAGTTAGAGATTTTATGTTGAGTTGCTTGTCTTCATGATCCTTAAAAATAAGGCCAGAATTGTTAAGTCATGTGCTTTGGGGTTAGGTGAGAAGTTAAATAAAAGTGTTTGACAGAAAATAACAAAATTCTGTAAAACAATTATCCTTCAATTAAAAAATATTATTTTAAAAAATTGAAAAAAATAAAGATACAAATAGGAAATTATTGCAGAGACGACACTATTTGTTCACCACCCATCATTCTGTCTGCTTTTTGTGCACACGGGAAGGCTCCAGTTACACCCTTCCTGCTACAACTCGAGAGCATGTGGCTGAGTTCTGGCTACAGCAATGTACATGGAAGTTGCCACTTGTCCACCTGATATCAAATGCTTGTGTCATCTTCTACTCTGTCTTTCCCTGTCCATTTGTTTGGAAATGAAGGCCCGTGAGATGGCGGAAGAAAAACAAAAAAAGAATACTGAAGGTGATTCCCTCACTGCCCATGTGGGTCTGACTCTCTGAGTCACCATGTGGAGTGGATCCTCCTGGGAAAGCAAGATAACCAGGAGCATCTACCGCAGAATCCTGTGTGCATGTAAAAAATACATCTCCTTGTGTTACACCACTGAGATTTTGGAGCTACTTTAGTCATAGAAATTAGTCTATTTTGACTTACCCAGTAATTGCTCAGACTAAGACATATTCTTTTAAATGATCCAGGAAGTCCTTCAAATGTGCCAGAAGAGTCATCACTGAGAATTATTTACTAGTTAGACATTTCAAATAAATGGTTTTGGAGCAACTCCTTCCAGGAGGAGTGCCTCCCAGGAATATGACATGCTTTCTGAAGAAATGATATAAAAGTTGGAGAAGACAGAAGATTTTTGAATTCTACTGTATATATCTTGGGGTTTGATCTCAGAATAAACTTCCTAATTCCTTTCATGTGTTTTATGTGAATGAGTCATTTCCAGGGGTCTGGGACTGCTCCTTCTAGCAGTGGCAGCTCACCCAAATACACTTATCTGGTGAGCTGACTGATAGGACTCCTTAGATTTTATCACTGTTGCTTTTGGATTATACTTGAGACTAAGGCTTGGGGTTGTAGTTATGACTTATGTTGAAGGGGTTTCATTTTTCAAGCAGGGTAATAAATAAGATGAGATGCAGTAAATTTTTGAGGACAAATCTGAGCAAATTACTCCCAAAATGAGATAGTGAGTGGAGCACAGGCCACTTGAGACCAGATAGAAGTAACCATGTACGGGTAGATCATGGCATCATCCTTCATTCCTCTCTTTCCCTTTATATTTAATCTGTCAGGATGATTCTGTGGTCCATCTTTCAAAACACATCTTAAATCCATCTCCCCTCCTGCATTATTTTAATAGTTGTGGACTGTTCTGCCTGTGTCTGCCTTTACTCATGGTTTCCCGTGTCACTCTGATAAAGTCAACTTCTCAAAATGGCTTCCAGATCTTACATTATCTGTGGCTTTCTCTCGCGTCAACCCTCTTCTACCTCATCATTGACCCCTCACCCTAGCCTTTGTTTGTTCTAGCCACAGTGACTTTCTTGAAGTTTCTAGAACATATCAGACATCATGTACCTCGGGGCCTTTCATTTGCAGTTTCCTCTGTTTGCACCACTCTTCCCTCATTTATCCACATGGGTGACATGCCCTCAAATGTCAGCAAGGACTTCCCTGACACCTTGAATCTAGCAAGTCTTTTCCTCAGCCCCCCATCCTCTGGACCACAGACTTCTCTCCACCTCCCAACAGGTGCTTCCTGGCTTTTCCTACTTGTATTATTTTCCTCTGTAGCACTTATTACCCTCTGATATTCTTTTTTTTTTCGGTCTCTCTCATGGTTTCTGGTTACCATTGCAACCATTATTAAGTACACAATTCAGCAGTGTAAAGTATATCCTCATTGTTGTAACAATGGACACAGAAAAAAAGCAGAAAAGCTGTCTAGAACTTTATCTTCTTACAAAACAAACTCTATCCTCAGTACCTTTCTACTTTCATTCCATGATTCTGACTTCTTAAATACTTCATGAGTGGAATTATACAGTATTTGTCCCTTGTGATTGGATTGTCATGCTTAGCATAAAGTCTTTGAGGGGTATCCATGTTGTTACACGTGACAGAATTTCTTTCGTTTTTAAAGTTGCATAATGCCATTGGATAAAGGCAGCTATAACAAAATACCACAGACTGGGTGACTTCTAAGTGACAGAAATTTATTTCTTCTAGTTCTGGAGGCTGGAAGCCCAAGAACAAGATGCCAGCAGATTTGACTCTGATGAGGACCTGCTTCCTGGTTCCTTTGTAACTGTCCTCTTGCTGTGTCCTCATGAGGCAGAATGGACAGGGACAAGGGACCTCCCGGGGCCTGTTTCCATTTGTGAGGACTCAGTCCTCATCATCAGTGGTCCCCAACCTTTTCACACCAGGGACAGTTTTCATGGATGACAATTTTCCTACGGACTGGGGTGGGGGGATGGTTTTGAGATGATTCAAGCACATTATATTTATTTTGCACTTTACCTCTATTATTATTACATCAATTCCACCTCAGATCATCAGGCATTAGATCCCAGAGGCTGGGGAACCTTGCCCATGAGCTAATCACCACTTAAAGGCCCCACCTCCAAATACCATCACATTGAGTTTAGGATTTCAACATATGAATTTTGGGGGTCACATTCAGTCCATTGCAATCATTTTTGCAGAAATATTACCTAACTGGCATTGCAACCTTAGAGCATCCTCTGAAGGGTGCATATGTCAGTTTGTCCCAAATGTAAAAATTAAATTAACCCCAGGCTTAGCAAGGGCTCAGTCTATAGGCACTCATATGCTGCTGTGTACAAATTTTGCGAATGTTGTCCATATCATCAAATGAAAAAACTGCATGAATTTTAGATAGCATATTTAGCAAATAGATCTTTGCTTTTGGAAAAAATAAGGTCAATTGTTTGCCCTCCCCTCTGGCGGAGAAGAAATGGAAAAGCTTGCCAAGCAGACACTGTGAACAGTGGTTTAAAGAATTATGAATTTGAGATTCTGAACACTGCAGCAGTTTTTGTCATCATTGTCCTTGGACAAGTCATATAGTTGCTCTTCACCTTGTTTCATCTCCAAAATGATGGAAAATCATGCTTACTGCTCACCTAATCTTCCGCACAAAGACACTGGCGGTCCAGGCCACACAAAGGTATTCAAGAAATTACCAACTTTGCAATTCACATGAAAGACACACAGAGGGGCAACGCTCTAGTATTATGCGGTTTTCATAATTAGCTTAACAGCAGTCCTTGGAAGCTGCAATTTCAATATACTGTACATTTCTTAAGGAGTAAATGACAAATGAGAGGGACAAGTGTATCAACAGGAGCTGATAGAACACTTATCTTCAAAATCTCCCCTCCATTGAAAAATCTGCCATCTTAAATGCAACCTTGTAATTAAGATGAAGTCCCTTTTTATTAAGAAAAATTAACGATGGGTCTTTCGGACAAGAGTGGTTTGGCATGGGCAAAAAAAAATGTGCTGAGAACTTTAAGATGGCAGAAGTAGAACATTTAACCAAGTTGAGCCCTTTTCAGTGTGAAGCTATGTGTGAAAGCATAGGTCACATGTCCACAAGCTGGTTATACAACAGTCTACATATTCCTTGAAACTTCCAGTGGTATGAGTGTGGGGTAGATGGGTCAGTGAGCACTCAAGACATTGAACAAACAAGGGGAAGAGGTGAGAAGATCAGGTCATTGACAGAAAAGGCATTTTGAAGGCTCTCGCTAGATACCTAAGCTTTACAAAGGTAGGATTCCCAAGGTCTGGGAGCAGTGAACTTCCAGAGAATGCCATGACAGCCCTACATGCAAGCGTTTAATACACGAGAGCTGGGAGAACAAGTTCCTGCATAAAGAGTAGCATCATCTGTGGAGAACTGAACTCTAGTCAAGGCCATGAGAGAAAAAGGGTGCCATAATAATAATGTGTAATTTAAAAACATGTATAGACCTTATCTCAGAAGATACCTGGCTAAAGCATGGTTAGTTTCATTTGGCTCCATCGTGTCTGTTTTCCAAATGGATACCAGTATTACAATGCCACTCCCCCAAAGCCTCGACCATGAGACTATCTACTCATATATAATGTTGATACTTCAGTGTCCAAACATGTGGGCCCACCCGAAGACTGGCAGCTCTTCTATTTTGTGCCTATTTTCTGCTAGTTCTCTCTGAGGTGGGGTGCCACTCTGCCTGGTATCCAGCATTCCTGTATGGCCCATATCTAATTCCTCTTTGACTTTGGCTATGCCTTAAGATACAGGCTTCCCTGGTGGCTCAGAGGGTAAAGCGTCTGCCTGCAATGTGGGAGACTCAGGTTCGATCCCTGGGTCAGGAAGATCCCCTGGAGAAGGAAAAGGCAACCCACTCCAGTACTCTTGCTTGGAAAATCCCATGGACAGAGAAGCCTGGTAGGCTACAGTCCATGGAGTTGCAAAGAGTCGGACATGACTGAGTGACTTCACACACACGCCTTAAGATGATTTCACAAATAGGAGACACTACTGTCTGTTTCTCCCAGGACATGTTGAAAGTTCTCTGGCTTCCTGTGCTGTGCTTAGTTGCTCAGTCGTGTCCGACTCTCTGCGACCCCATGGACTGTAGCCCACCAGTCCCCTCTGTCCATGGGATTCTCCAGGCAAGAATACTGGAGTGGGCTGCCATGCCCTCCTCCAGGGCTATGCCTTCCTATTTGAAGATTTCCACATCCTTTCTTCTATGACTATTTTAGTTTCTTCTCTTAAAGTCATTCAACCCTCATCCCACTCCCCAAAGAGATGACGAGCACAATTCTCTCAGTGACTTTCAGCTTTTAAACATAAAAACTTGAGGGCTGTCTATCCTCAAAACAATCCATAAGAAGTGCAAAAATTCCTAAAGACATACAATCAACCAAGATTGAATCATGAGGGAACAGAAAATCTGAAGAGATTGATTACTAATAAGGAGCTTGAATCAGTAATCAAAAAACTCCCAACAAACTGAAGTCTAGGACCAGATGACTTCATTGGTGAATTTTACTAAACATTTAAAAAATATTTAATAGCAATCCTTCTCAAACGCTTCCAAAAAAAGAAGAGAAAGAAACACCTCCAAACACATTTATGAGGCCAATATTACCCTGATACCAAGACCAGACAAGGCACTACATGAACAGAAAACTACGGGCCAATATCTCTGATGAACATAAATGCAAAAATCCTCAACAAAATATTAGCAAACCAAATTCAACAATATGTTAAAACGATTATATACCATGTTTAGCCGGAATTTATCTCAGGGATGCAAAGATGGTTTAGCATGGGCAAATCGATAATGATGACACATCACATTAACAAAATGGACAGAAATCATTGATAGATTAATATTAATAGATGCAGAAGAATCATTTTACAAGATTCAACATTCAATTATGATGAAACTCTCAAAAAGTGGTAAATAGGGAACATATCTTAACATAATAAAGACCATAGAAGACAAGTCCACAGCTAACTTCGTACTCAAGGGTGAAAAGCTGAAACCAATCCCTTTAAGATTAGGGACAAAACAAGGATGTCTACTCTTGCACTTTTATTCAACATAGTATGGAAGTCCTAGTTGGAGCAATTAAGAAAAAAAGAAAAAAAAGGCATCCACATTTGAAAGGAAGAAGTGTTATACTATTTAGAGAGGACATGAAAGTATATATTGAAAATCTAAAAAAGCCCCACTCAAAATGTTAGAATAAACAAATTCAGTAAAATTTCAGAATCAATACACAAAAACCTGTTGTGATTTGATACACTAATAACAGATCATCAGGAAGAAAAGTAAGGAAACAGTCCCATTTACAACTGCAACAAAAAGAATAAAACAGTAATAAACTTAACCAGGGAGATGAAAGTCTTCTACACTGAAAACTATAAGACATTGATGAAAGAAATTTAAGAAGATAAAGAGATTGACCAAGAATCACTGCTTTTCTCATCGTATTCACCCTTCCTGGGGGATTTCATCCAGCCTCATATTTTTTTTAATAGTTTAAAAATGGCTTAAAATTTTATATCTGATGCTTTCTAAATTAAAATATCTAACCCTGAGGTCTCTGCAAAAGCTCAGACTTTCATATCCAGTGGTCTCTGGGCATCTGTGCTGGGTGAGAAACAAACCTATTCCCAGAAACTCCTGTGTAGACAAATGCAGCAGTTCCCCAGTGCCTGATGATGATTCCACATATTACCTAAAAATCCTCATTGATCTCACAATATCACTGATAGTGGGGAAGTATATGTGTGCAAGCTCACTCAATTGTGCCCGATTCTTTGCAACCCCATGGACTTTAGCCTGCCAGGCTCTTCTGTCCATGGAATTTTCCAGGCAAGAATATGGGAATGGGTTGGCAGATCCTGCTCTAGGGGATCTTCCTGACCCAAGGATCGAACCCATGTCTCCTGCATCTCCTGCATTGGCATAGATGCATCTCCTGCATAGATTCTTTACCACTGACCCACCTGGAAATACATATGCTGAATATTTTAGACATTCATCAACCTTGAATACACAGAGTACATGAGTTTAATAAGCCCTGTTAACTTTGGGATAGTGTCCTGAGCTTAATCCCTGAGGTGTTCCATGGGCCTCAAGGAGTCCATATTCTTTGATGTCATATATATACCACCACCACCAAAAAACCCAGTCAGCCAAACCCTATTTCTGGAATGGTATTATACTTGCCTCAGGTGAAGTTTTTATGAAAAATATATATTTTTAATAAGCCATTTTAAGTTTTAATTATGGGGCTTGATTCTTAATGACAAATTAATCATAGTTTAAAAATTGTTTTTGTAGGATGGCAGGAAATGGAACCACTGCTTTCTCTGCAAAAAGTGTGCAAAGTCTTGTAAGTATTTATTTATTTATTTTTCATTTATTTTTATTAGTTGGAGGCTAATTACTTCACAACATTGCAGAGGGTTTTGTCATACATTGACATGAATCAGCCATGGAGTCACACGTATTCCCCATCCCGATCCCCCCTCCCACCTCCCTCTCCACCCGATTCCTCTGGGTCTTCCCAGTGCACCAGGCCCGAACACTTGTCTCAAAAGCTGAGGCTTCATCTTTCTTAAATAACGGGTTGCACTAGTGCATTGTGCCAGTTTGCTAACTGTGGCAGACTGTATTTTCACAGACTGATCTTCTGCAATGTGACTTTGTCACTCTCCCATCAAGCTATAGGCACTTGTTTCTTCATTCCATTGAATATGGACTATTTCCATGGCTGGTGATAGAGTAGAGCAGAAATGACTCTGCCAGTTCTTGGTACAGCCCTTAACTGCCCTGCTTCCAGATGCCGTGTGGTGGGAAGAAGCCAGGCCACAAAAAAGAGGACATGCACAGGTGTGGTGGCCCCAACTGAGCTCCCAACCAAAGCCAGCTTTCAAACCAACCATGTGAGTAGCCATCAAGGGTGTTCAATCTGTCTGTGCTCAAGAACCCCAGCAGACATGACAACTAAGAGATCTCAAGGAAAAAAAATCACCCAGCTGAGATCAGTTATACCTCAGAACTGTGAGATATTAATAGTAAGATTGTTATTTCAGCTTTGAAACAAAATTTTTTTTTTATGGCAAGGCAAAAAATTAAAACAAAAATTTTCTCTGCCCTTTGGCCTTCCCTCTCCTCACACTCTGCATTGTGTATATTTCCCCAAAACCAGAAATACCTGCTCAACCATAAGGAGCAACATTCCCCTAGCATCAACAAGGCAATTCCTTAAAGATGCCATTCCTTCTGCATCTCATAAGGGGTCACATGGCATCTAGATCTGAATTATGTAAACTGTCAATCATATGCCATTTAATGTACAGATCTGTCTCAAAAAAGTTATATAACTGTGCTTTGACTTTTAAAGGGTGGAAGAGTTCTCAGAGCTTTCTGAGGTTCTCATTCTAAGTTATAATCCTCAAATTTGGCCTGAAGAAAATATTCCATTTCTTTCTCAGATGGACTGATCAATTTTTTACTGACATAGTCTATTAAGTTTTAGGGTGGTTTGTTATGAGAACAGAGAGCAGAACACTAATAAATATCTGTGTTTATGGCAGAATTTGGCCTGTAACTTGCTTTCTTTATAACCTGGTATTGAAGTCATGGTAAGGCTTAGCCCTTACCCACACTCCTCCAAATATCATTGCCTATTGAGATATAACTAAAAGAACCTATAAGGTATATGTGACCAGACTGACTTGGGTCTAAAAATCATCTTCTCTGGTACTAACAAAGCAAGAACTTCAAGCCTCACAACCCAGATAGTAGTCTTGTGCAATGCAGTCTGTGGAACAGCAGAATCGGAGCTTCAAATGTTACCATACGTTGGTGGGTGCTGACATGGCTGAGGGTATAAAAGTCAGGAAAGCCCATGGATCTGTAATTCTTTTGTCTCGGTGGAAAAATTGCTCACATACACTGCCCAGACACTGCATTTGCAACGTGTCTCCTTAAGATAAAAGAGACAATGAGAAACTGTGTCAGCCTGTCACATCCCTATCTTTGCATTGCTTATTTGCTGCTTCAGCATCCAGGCAAAGCAAGAGCAACCTTGAATGAGTCCAAATCCATGTTCTCATCTATCCTGAAACCTGGACCAGGTGGCCTAGTACAATATCTCCATCTCAAAGCTCCACAGGCGTCTCAAATGCACTGTGTTCTGAGCTGAGCAGATCACATTTCCTCTTAAACCTACTGCCAGCACCATCTTGTCTCAGTAGGAAGTAATCTCTATTCACCCATTCACCAGATTTCTCCTTTCACCTTTCACCACACCCCAACAATATCTAAGACCAGCTAATATGATTTTCCAAACAGTATTTAGGAATCTCTTCCTAATGCCGTTGCAAGACTCTGGCCTTCGTGTCTCATTTGGACATCCTGATTCTTTCTCCCTGCCTCCAGTCGTGACTATCTATTGGGCTGGCCAAGGAATTTGTTCCAGTTTTTCCATAACATTGTATAGAAAAACCTGAGCGAATATTTTGGCCAACCCAATAGCATCCCCGCTTCTACTCAGCAAGCAGAGGAAGCTATCTACAATGTAAATCTGACCATGGCATTTCTTTGCCCCAAATCTGTTATCCTGAGGCAGCACGTGGCTTGCTTGCTCACCTCTCATCTCCCTTCCTACCTCTGCTCTCAGAACATCGAAAGCCTACTTATGACACTGCCCTTTCACAAAACTGGAATGCTTGTCAGTTTCCTCTTTCTTGCCTCGATGGCTTTGCCCATGCTGCTGTCTGTCTGACATACCCTTTCTCCATGCCCTTCCTCACTTTCTGCCCAGTCCTCAGCCTGGCTAGTTTCTTCTCCTTCTTTAGGACAGTAGAGTTTGAAAAGACCCTATTCCCTAAGAAAACACCCCAGGCCAATCATAATCGAATGTATGTAAGTGGCTCCCAGGAATCAGTATCTTTTAAAGCTGCCCAGATAATTTCCATGGTAGCTCTGGCTGAGAACTATGCTTTGGAGTCATGATGCACCTCTTCTCCCCAGACTGAAATGCTCTTTTATGATCCCATAATATTCCGTAACATCCTTTTATTGCACAGTTCACATTGCATTTTAATGAGCTGTTTACACATTTGTCTGTCTAGAGGACATGAACTTATTTAGGGTAGGAACTTTTTTTTTTCCATATTTTCAGTATTTTGCTTCGTGGCTCGTAGGTACTAAACAATCAATCACCCTTTGTCAAAGAGAATGGATGAATGAATGAGGAAACAATTAGACTTAACGCTAATAAATGTTTTCATAATATTCATATATAAAGTAAGTGAAAATGTCATCCTATTTTACTCCAGCTCGCTTCAGTTTTGATAAGTTCCAGAACACGTGGGTATGAGTAGGGTTAGAATATATAGAGCCTGCTTTGTGACTGGAAATGAAGATGGGGAATGTTAACAAACCACAGCAAGCCCTGCAGATTTTGAGCAGGGTCCCCTGAAACAGTCACTGACAAGCCCAAGAATGTGACATAGGTTACTGAGTTGTAGTGAGAGGTAAATTCTTGCTTCAGAGAGGGAAATAGAAAAGGGGAACATTTAAGGTTTACTCAGTAGCTTGATATAAAAAAAAAAACCTTTTCTCCTATTGTAGTTTCATGAGAAATTTCAATGGTCTGGGCTAGATATAATTGAGTATACATGTGTACTTTTGAGAATTGAGAATACTGTAAAAAGTGAAATAATAATTTAGAGAAATAAATTACTGGAGTAGAGAGTTAAATGAGAATGTTTGACATACACATCAACCTGAAAAAACATATTCTGGAATCACTTCGATTCACTAACCCATTTCTGAGCATCCATATTTCAAGTCACTGTGAACTGTGACGAAAATGTCCCCGATACCAAGAAACATAGTCTAATAATAAGGGTAACGGGATCAATACATAAATACGTATTTTGAGCTTCTATGAGGTGCCTAGATTTTTCCAAAGATCTTTATGCATGCAAGATCATTGAATCTATAGTTACCTGGTTAATCTCACTTCTGTAGATGAAGAAGCTGAGACTTAGGGAGGCTAAGTCATTCACCCAAGGTTGATAAAACTAGGATTTAAACTCACAGTTTATTGGGCCTAACCCTTTCTGCTTTCTTAACAGGGGAGATTAAACGTGGACGTGGATTATAAATGTTAGAATGTGATATGTGCTGTAAACAAACAAACGGCCATCAGGGTGACCTCGTTTCACTTCTCACTGGTAGTGGGTGAAAACAGACATCACGGGGACGGTATCTGATCCACTACTTACAGGAAGGGTAGAATTCTGTTGATCTACGTTTAGTAGCTCTCTTTAAGTTGCATTCTCTAGTGGTTTTGCTATGAAATATATTTGGGTTTATAGAACGGTTGCAAAGGAGTATTGCTTTGTACCTGTCACCCAGCTGTTCCTGAGGCGAACATCTTACATACTCTTGGCACAATAAGCAAAATTGGTAAATTAATACTGATACAATACTATTCACTAAATGATGGATTTTATTCAGATTTTCCCCATTTTTCCCACTAATGTCCTTTCTCTGTTCCAAACTCAAGTGATGAATTTTATCAGGAGAAGACTGAAGAGGAAGATATTCCATAAAAAAAGGGAAGTCCTTGAACAGTGTCTCAAGTCCAGGATATGTCTTCTAAGGTGACCAATGATGTTTAATGAATCTAAATTGCTTTGTTAGCAAATGGAGAACTCTCCGTTGCTCTTTACCTTCCTGTCTGGTTGAATATAAAGTGATAAATAAAAAGGGAAATAATTCATGTTATTCTCCTGTTGCTCTGCCGTATTTTCCTTTTGCATCACCAGTAATAGAAAATTAGGCTGTGTGCATTTCAGTGCTAATGGCACTCTCAATGGCTTTGCTGTCTTGGTCTGTTAGTTCTAGCCTCATGGTAACATTACCACAGATCTGAGAAAAAATATGCCAGTCTATGTTGTGTTTCCCCAAATAACTTATTCATTTTGCTCTCCAAAACAGCATAAACAAAGCCATTAAGTTCATCCTAGGTCTTCTTCTAAAAGGCTTTCAGAACAGTCATATTAAAAAAACAACCACCATAAACTCCACAGAACAATAATACACTAGACATAAATTTAAAGAGTATGTCTCCATTCAAAACAACCATCACAGAAACATTCATCTGAGTCTCCAGGGAAATACGAATGAGAGGACATGTTGAACCTTGTCAAGTTCTATGTGAAGAACCAAAAGAATACTTTCTCAGAGGAATAGCAGGTATGTCTCCAAGTGAATCTTCTTTTTTCTTTTTGGATTTGATGCCTTTCAGCCATGTTCATGTTCATCTACGTTTCTATTTTGCCCTGTAGATAATCATTTACATATATAATTTTAAAGGTGAATCAAGAAAAGTTGATCATTTTCTTTTAAATAAAAGAGTTACTATCAACTCCTTTTCTTTGACTTTAAGGTAAAACATGACATATTCTGGCTGATCCAAGGCAGAGGCAAAGCTACCATGGTCAATGACTCAAAGGTCACCAGTACTTTTCCTGTTGTTGTTAGGACTGCAAACTGGCACATTTTTAGTGACATTACTCACAACCGCACTTTGGCTGTTTAAATTGGAAGGAATGATAATGAGAGTAATTTGCGGGTAATTAAGCCTCTCCTTTCCACCTGTCAGTTATGCAAACTAGAAGGAGATGAACAGCAGTCATGTGTTGCTTCAATTAGGAACAATTTCACAGGGGCTTTGAATAATGTGGGTAGTCTACTAAAATGTTAGAGGAAAAAGTTGAAATCTGTTATGCTTTTTAAAAAAAGTTTTATTGTGATATTTTATGTATCATAGAATTTACCCATTTCTTTTAGGTAGATATGAAAGACTGGAATTGCAAGATTGCACGGTAAGTTTTTTTTTAACGTTTTTTAGGAAACACTAATCTGTTTTCCAATATAGTTGTCATTTTACATTCTCACCAGCCATGTGTGAGGGCCAGTTTCTGCCCATCTTTTGCTCCTGTTTGTCTTTTTTATATACCCACCTTAGTGGGTGAGAAATGGTATCTCATTGTGGTTTTCATACACATTTTCCTAATCAGTAAAGAATGAGGTTGAGAATCTTTTCATGTCCTTATTTTTTTATTGATAGTTTCTTTGGATAAATGTCTATTCAAATCCTTTGTCCATTTTTGAATTGGGTTACTTGCTTATTTCAACTCCCTGTCTCCTCCTGGAGGAAAGCACTATCTCAAATTTTAGGACCATTATTCCTTTGTGTGTAAAAGTTTTGTTTTTATAATGTATGGTTTAAAAAATTATTTTATCACATATTTCTAAACAAAAGAGTGTTTTACTTTGCTTCTTCTTGAGCTTTACAAAAATGGATTTATATACTCTTAAAAATTCAAATTTCGTTTTGGATAAAATCAATTGTTTTCCAACAGTGGAACTAGAATACTCAACGCAGAAAGTTATCTTTACGTTTTTAAAAAAGTGTATAAACGAGAACTTGCAGCTGCTGATTCATGTCTTTTGGAAAATTTAATGGAGTTATTTTAAGTAGAGTATAAGGGTGACAAAATGCCCTCAGAATTTATGAACACCAACTATTGCACTCATCTGATATTAGAATGTACTACGCTATGTGCCTCTAAGCAATCCTACCCTTCTGGGAATTTTTCAGTTGTGAGACTAATTTTTATAACTTTCCTGTCTCTTCTTTTCTCTGAATCTGATAATTACATCATTTATTACTCTCACAGCTGTCAACAGGCTGTTTTCCATCTGACATAGATTTAGAAAACAGATAATTTAGAAATGGGATTGGGATTAGAGTGACTATTTTAGGTTCTGATTCAGAGTCTGAGAAATTCCCTTACAGATGAGTTAATAAGCTTTAGTGCATGGATTCTGTGAAGTTTATTTTGATTGCAAAGGTCTTTTTTGCTTCCTTTTTTCTTAGCTTTCCTGAGCAGAGATTTAAGAGAATGGATTTGAAGACTGAACTGGTTTTAAATCTTTGTTTTGCCATTTTATTGGCAACCAATAAAATAGTCCATATTCTTTGTTCTCTAAATGGTATTAGAATGATTTATCACATATATTACATGATATCACAAAATAAGGTGATATCTCTAAAGCATCTATCTCTAAGGACTCAAATTTGTGGATATTGTCTTTTTTATAATATATAAAGAAGCTCATTAATATCAAATTATTCTCTGGTGACATCTAAGTAGGAAAAATAGAATCACTACAAACAATAGAAATTGTACTGCTTAGATAAGATATGTAATGCATGTTAGGAAAAAAGAGAATGAAGAACAAGTGTGGAATTGGTGGCAGGTCAGAGCAGAAGAAATGGCATCATTGACTCAATGGACATAAGTCTGAGCAAACTCCAAGAGATAGTGAAGGACAGGGAAGTCTGGCATGCTGCAGTCCATGGGGTCACAAAGAGTTGGACATGACTGAGTGACCAAACAATAACAGGGATGAAGTATTCCAAGATGACCAATAAAGAAAACCCCCACTTTCCTGGTGAGACAAGGTGATGCCAGAAGGGTTATACCATCAAGAGACTACTGAATGGGGACTTAAGCACCACCCAGCTCCGAGTTCTCAAATATTATCACCACCAAGCTTTTCTTTTATTATTTTTTCCTCCACTGACTCTCTTGAATTAATCTGTTTCACCAAGAGCTCTGATGTACCAGTGAATTAACTCATGTGTGGGGGAACAGAGTCTGGAGAGAAGAATACTTTCCCCTCTTTTTCCTATCCAGAAGATGAAGAAGGGTTGGGTGGGGCTTCAGAGATTGTAACACAGTGGTCGAAAGCATGTGTTCTCTAGCTTTCAACTTGGCTAGGGTCCATGGCTTTACCTGGGCTTTATGGGGAGAAGCATTCTCCTTCATTCTGTGCTGAATCTGGCTTCACCTAAGTGTAACAAAAACTACAGGGTATACAAGTTTATCAGCAACTCAAGGGTCCTGAAAGTCAAGCTGACAACCTCATGGGCCTGGCGGACCTCCCTAGACAGTGTCTGCAACCAAGATGGTGCTTACAATCTCAGATTTGCAGAGGGGAGTTATCATCGAGTTGATAGGAGGGCAAAAAGGAGTTCACTGTTTTGTGGGTATTTGTATAACTCTCCAGGTACTCTCAGAAGTAACTATGGGAGAAATGATTAAGGAGGTACCTGATAGTTATACAGATGAGGGTGATGTGTCACATAAATTTTGGATTAAATGATAAAGTCATTTAAATCCACAGAAGGATGTGGTCCCAAGATTTTTGTATTATGTAGATAATTTACAAATTAAAGCAAAAATAACCAAATGTATTAGTCTAGAGCCAAAGTAATAATCAGTCGAGGGCCAAAGTAATAATAATAATAATAAAAACAAAACCAAACCACCTTACCTGCCTCCTGAGAAATCTGTAGGGAGGTCAATAAGCAACAGTTAGAACTGGACATGGAACAACAGGCTGGTTCCAAATTGGGAAAGGAGTATGTCAAGGCTGTATATTGTCACCCTGCTTATTTAACTTATATGCAGAGTACATCATGAGAAACGCTGGGCTGGATGAAGCATAAGCTGGAATCAAGATTGCCGGAAGAACTATCAATAACCTCAGATATGCAGATGACACCACCCTTATGGTAGAAAGCAAAGAAGAACTAAAGAGCCTCTTGATGAAAGTGAAAGAGGAGAATGAAAAAGTTGGCTTAAAACTCAACATTCAGGAAACTAAGATCATGGAATCCAGTCCCATCACATCATGGCAAACAGATTGTGAAACAATGGAAACAGTGACAGACTTCATTTTTGGGGGCTCCAAGATCACTGTAAATGGTGATTGCAGCCATGAAATTAAAAGATGCTTACTCCTTGAAAAAAAAGCTACGACAAACATATACAGCATATTAAAAAGCAGAGACAATACTTTGCTGACAAAGGTCCATCTAGTCAAAGCTATGGTTTTTCCAGTAGCCATGTATGGATGGGAGAGTTGGTCTATAAAGAAAGCTGAGCGCCGAAGAATTGATGCTTTTGAACTGTGGTGTTAGAGAAGACTCTCGAAAGTCCCTTGGACTGCGAGGAGATCCAACCAATCTATCCTAAAGGAAATCAGTCCTGAACATTCATTGGAAGGACTGAAGCTAAAGCTGAAACCAATATTTTGGCCACCTGATGGGAAGAACTGACTCACTTGAAAAGACCCTGATGCTGGGAAAGATTGAAGGCAGGAGGAGAAGGGGACGACTGAGGACAAGGTGGTTGGATGGCATCACTGATACGATGGACATGAGTTTGAGCAAGCTCCGGGAGCTGGTGATGGACAGGGAAGCCTGGCGTGCTGTAGTCCATGGGGTAGCAGAGTTGGACATGACTGAGCGACTGAAAGTAATAATTATTAAATTATATATTTTTACTAATAATTATATAATTACATCTTTAGAAATGTGATGCTTTGGCTAACATATGCATAGGCCATTTATATTTCCTAGATCTTTGTGATTACATTTTATTTATTTTTTTATGTGATTACATTTTAAACTCTCTAGGGGGCCTAAGGACCTTAAATTGGGAATAGTGATATAATTAATCTTTTTCCATTCAGACAGGGATAAATGAGGTCTGGAGTGATAAAGTTAGTATTGGAACTCAGCTCTCTTTCTAACTCAGTGTTGTTCTATTCTTATTCTCTGTTCCTCTCAGTCAATTTTAAGATCACTAGCCCATAGCCATCTGTTATGTAGACGGGAACTCAGCAAACGTAAAGAACAACTAGTGAATTGCAAAGTAGTCACATTTGCTGGTAGTCCATTACATCCTAGAGATAAAGCACATTGGAGTTTTGGGTGGAACTGAGGAGAGAATGGTATCTCAGACTTGCGGCAGAATGCCACCTTGCTTAAAAACTGGGGAAAGTAAAAATACAATGCATACTTAGCACTACCTAAGAAGCCACAGTACACATCTCAGGAGAAGAAAGATCCAGCATGGTGGCATAGAGGCTGTAGCAAGTAGTCTAGCTAGAATATTGATGAGCTTAGGCAGGAGGGAGAATGAAGGGGATCTGGCATCTAGTGCTATGGTCTCAGAGAGGTTGGTCATCTAGGCCTGTCCAGCAGAGGGCAGTCACGGCTTGGTTTTTCTCAGGCACCCCAAGCTTTCACAACTTGGTCTGAGCTAAATCTGGGGTCTCAAGCATGGGGTAGGGCCACTCTCTCTCTTCGGCAGGAGTCTCCCCCAATCCATAGAGAGGAAAAAGGCTTTTTATCAAGGTCTCAAATTCCAGAGACGACCTTAGAAACCTAGCTACATTTTCTCTTTCAGGGCGCAGAACTGAGGATCCATCCATAAAGGTTTTCTTTTGGCTTCCCTGCTCTCGAGTTTGACCAGTTCTCTCTTTAGACCCTGTCTGTTCAAAATGCAGTGTGTTAGACAAAGGTTTGACTGAAATTATCGTTGCTTAACTGAAAATTTCTTGCAAGAGAGAGGAAATATAGATGATTAAATGTAGAAAACCTAAAGTATTTAAGAGATTTCAGAAATGTATAAGAAAAAAAAAACTTACTTAAGGGACTTCAAACACCTAGAAGGCAACTACTTGTATCAATTATTTTACTAGAAATTCTTGCTAATAAAGGGTAGCAGAACGTGCCCTTTAGTATACTGATTATTTTGAACTGTAGATACTTGAGAAATGGCAACTGTGCAGACATACTCTCTCTGAGCTACCCTTACAAACCTAAAGACAGATTCTCCAAAAGAAACTAAATTGTCATAAATCCTCTTCTGAGGAGCTTCATTATAGGAGACACGCAGACAAACTTTGTCACTACCTATCATACCTTCAACCTATTCTTCTAAGGGACCATTCACTTTTCCTAAAAATCATTTACCCTGCTCTAAAAGGTCTATTTTCCCTTTCCCTTTTCCCTATGATGATATGTAAGCCCGAATTCTAACCTACCTCAGAGAGATGCAATTTTTCCCCTGGGTTTCTCCCATGTATTCATGAAGTATACATACTAATAACCTGCTTGCTTTTTTCTTGTTAATCTATGTTTTACTAAAGACGTCTCAGGTAAGAACTCAGACAGATAGTGGAAAAATTCTTTTTCCTCCCTTAGAATAATTTACTCAAGTCCATAGTCTACAACTCTTTTGTTAATTTACTCTGTACTCTGTATTTAATAATAAGAAAATGAAATGCTCTTCCATTCTTACTAATAACCAAATCTTAGATCATTATGTGGTATAAATGTTTTAAATTAATTGTTTCTTTCTCTTTTCTTTGGGTTTCAAAGGGTGATTTGGGATTCAAAGGGTGTTTTAGCCAAATTATCCATACTATTTTTCTGTCCCTACAGGGAAGTTGTTTCAAGAGACTTAACCTCCCAATAAACTGCTGAGTATACTTTTTCTAATAAAGTTTTACCTAATGCATTCTTTTTGTAAATCGAAGTATAGTTGATTTACAATGTTGTGTTACCTATAGAATTCTTTATTGTGTACTTTTTGGACATATTTTCATGATGGATATAAAGTTACTAGTTACTGATACTATAACAAGTGAAGTACTCTTTGGTTCTAAGTTGTTCTCAAAGATTCATCATCCAATTCTAGTATATATATGTGTGTGTGTGTGTGTGTATCGGGAGTGGGGGATGTTTCCTCAAATTATCAAACAATTCTGATGACCTACAATTCAACTCAATTCTGACACTCTCTACCTGGAGACAGTCCAAGTCCAAGCTGCCACCTATCTTTCTGACCAACCAGCTATAGGTCAGAGGTTCCAATGACTCCTTCCTTGAGTTTGATTAATTTGCTAGAGCAGCTCACAGAACTCAGAGAAACATTTTACTTACTAGATTACTGGCTTATCATAAAAAGATACTCAGGAATAGCCAAATGGAAGAGATACATAAGGCAAGGTAATGGGGAAGGGCACAAAGCTCCTATGTGCATTCCAAGTTCACCAATCTCCTTGAAACTTCATACGTTACCAACCTGGAAGCTCTCTGATTCCCATCCTTTCTGATTTTTCTGGAGGCTTCATTACATAGACAGGATTAAATCACTGGCCTTTGGTGATTGAGCCAGCTTCCAGTCCCTCTTCCTTCTCCGTTGTTCATTTGCTAAGTCGTGTCTGACTCTTTGCAACCCCATGGACTGCAGTATGCTAGGCTTCCCTGTCCTTCACTACCTCTTTGCTCAAACTCACATTCATTGAGTTGGTTTTGCTGTCCAACCATCTTTATCCTCCGTCACCCACTTCTCCTCCTGCCCTCAATCTTTCCCAGCATCAGGGTCTTTTCCAACGAGTTGGCTCTTCGCATTAGGTGGTCAAAGTCTTGGAGCTTCAGCTTCAGCACCAGTCCTTCCAATGAATATTCAGTGTTGATTTCCTTTAGGATTGACTGGTTTGATTTCCTTGCTGTCCAAGGGACTCTCATGGGAAGCCTTTCCTTCTTTGTGTGTGCATGCTAAGTCATCACTTCAGTCGTGTCTGACTCTCGGCTACTCCACGGACTATAGTCTGGCAGTCTTCTCTGTCCATGGGATTCTCCAGGCAAGAATCCTTCTCTGAGTGAACCTCTAATCACATGAGTAGTTCCCCTGGCAACTAGCCCCCATCCTTAGGTTTTGGTCCAAAACCCACCTAAGGAACAGAACAAAAGACACCTTTGAAGCTCTCATCACTTAGGAAATTCCAACAGTGTTAGCTCAGTGCCAGAAACAGGATGAAGATAAAATATTTACTTCTTACAGACTACAGCAACCTAATCAGAAATTTGAGTCCACAATCTCCCTCCTAAATCTGCCAATTCCTACATGAACTTTGGTTTAAAGATTCCCACTGATGGATTCATTTCACAGAAGCAAGTTTATATACTTCCAATTGGATATGAATATATTCAATGCAATTTTCATTTCTTTTATGAGGAAACATTTTGTCCATTCTTGTAAGAGAATAAATAAAATTATTTTCCCTACCCTGAGAAGAAGAGAATAGCTACTATATCTCTAAGGACTGGGCCCTTCTTACTTGGAGAGAGGGTGTGACATATTGAAGATTATATGCTCTGAACATGGCTGTATCAGTATGTTTATTCAGTCTCACATGCTTTTCTTACAAGGTGATTGACACTCCTCTCAGTGGGATTTATATTCTCTTGCTCCCTCTCTCCCTAGAATCTGGGCCTTGACTAATGGATATCTCAATAGCAATGGTATGAGATATCCAATGCTAATCATAAAAAGGATGGAGTTTCTGCCTCTCCCTCTCATCGTAAAGAAATACAGGATTGTGTGCCCAGATGGAGGGGCATTGAAGGAGGAGTGGGCTGATAGCTACAAACTCTTAACATTTTTGAGATGCCACCTTCTACTATAGGCAATGATGTGGGCTCAGAGGACTCAGATTTGAATCCTATTCATACTGTGGGAGCAGAAACTGAAATCTGCAGACTGAATTGAAGACTCCCCAACATCCCAAGAGTGGAAGTAGAGACAGAAAGAAAACCCAGGCCACACTAACCTGCCTTTCTCTGTGATGAAGACATGCTTCACACGTGAGATTAGCATCATGAGGTAGAACTAGGCAACCTCTAACCCTTAAGTTCCAGACTAGAAAATAACCATTTCCTTTAACATGGAAGGACATGACAGAGAGTTTTTGATTAGTGGAATAGTTTCTGATTGACTTCTGTTGCTTCTTGGCATTTCACTTTGAGGTTCATCACAATAGGCAAGACGTGGACAGTGAGGAGGCCAGTGGTCTGAACTGACCTCTAAGAGGCACCAGTGCGGTCTTACCACAGGTGTGCGGCCATTACACGGCTTCCACCTCAAACCCTTACACACCGAACCCCGACGGCTGTGTGAGGCACCCCCACCTCACACTGTAAGTCTAGGGAGCAGTCTGAGCACCTCAGGGTGGACTTTATCAGAGGCCCGAGGTGAATACAATGAGCAACTGACATTCCAGTTTCACACCTGTTTTGACCCACGTGTCATCTCCACTCAGTTTTGTGTTAATAAACATTGAACACCAGTAGAACTTTTTAATCCTACCCTGACATATTCTTTGTCAAGCTCATGTTTCAGAGATCATGAACTCAATAGTGTCAAAATGAAAGGAAACAATGCCCTCACATTTTTCTTCCTATAAAAAAGTATACTCTAAAACATTATATTAGGTCATGATGTACTGCCCTCAACTGCTGGTTCCAAACATGATTTAGGGGTTTTGGATAAAGAGGGCTCATTTCTACATATCATATGTCACCATGTATCACCTCATATCTTACTAATACATGCTTTATACAGTAAATATACTATTTTAAGTGTTCATTCACTCAATTATTTTTCATGGTACTACCCACTTAAAATCATCACAGCTCACCAATAAACATGTGAATGTGTGAGAATGTACATTCAGCCTTACCAATATTATGATATAATGTGTCAACTGAAAAATAATTTGTGACATTATATTACAAGTGCAGTCGTGTCCAACTCTTTGCAACCCCATGGAATATATAGTCCATGGAATTCTCCAGACCAGAATACTGGAGTGGGTTGCCATTTCCTTCTCCAGGGGATCTTGTAAGTGGATTCTTTACCAGCTGAACCACAAGGGAAGCCCACGGTGGCTCAGACAGTAAAGAATCTGCCTAAAGTGTGGGAGACCTGGGTTTGATCCCTGGGTTGGAAAGATCCTCTGGAGAAGGAAATGGCAACCCTATCCAGTATTCTTGCCAGGAGAATCCCAGGGACATGGGATCGCAAAGAGTCAGACATAACTGAGCGACTTCACTTTCACTTTCAAAACAAGTTACTATAACTACACAGGAGTGCGAATGTATACTGTGACAGTCTATGCACTGTGTTCTCCTGTTTCCATCCTGTAACTTCTAGCTTGAACTCGAGAGAGAGTCAGAGCTTCATCTTCTGGGCTCCTATAGTAGCGGATAGTAGTTCCACTGTGGCCTTTTTGACATTGCTGTGCTTTGCGCTTTACATGTCTGTCTGGGAAGCTATTAAAGGTTAGAGTGTGGGTCAGTCACATTTTCATCACACCTTTTGTCATTGTCACATGCATGCTTGGTGCAGGTGTCTAATTTATGTTTACTGAATGAAAGAATGGCTCTTTTGATGTCATTTTGTTTAAGTCTGTAATGGGTTCTTGGAATAAGATTCAGGTTGACATTTGACTTAGTGTAGGAAAATTCCCCCAGTTAAAGGCAAAACAGGTTATAATGACCTGGAAAGTTCTCAGAAGGAGAAATGATCTGTTTTCACCTTTTTAAAGTTGAGAATATTTCTCCCAAGTAATGCAAGGCCTTGGCAAAAAAAGAAAGTAAAGTTGCTCAGTCGTGTCCGACTCTTTGTGACCCCACGGACTGTAGCCTACCAGGCTTCTCCATCCATGGGATTTTCCAAGCGAGGGTACTGGAGTGGGTGCCATTTCCTTCTCCAGAGGATCTTCCCGACCCAGGAATCAAACCTGGCTGTCCCATTTTGTAGGCAGATGCTTTACCATCTGAGCCACCAGGGAAGTTCAAAGACCTTTGAAGATTACGTCAAAAACCTTCTCAAAATGAAATTATTACATCACTTACAAATTCATAATTACTTTAAATGTCTTAGTCTGTACATTTGGCCAGTGTTATTAGAATTAGTATCTTTAAATGAGCATTTCACCTTCAAGGGAAAAATGAGGTTGTACTGGGCCTTGATTCTTTCACAATTCTTTCTTTCTATAATTAAAAATTTATACCTTCCAATAACTGTATTAATTATTTTAAAATATGCTCAAGGCTTGTTCATATATTATGAATTACATTTCTAAAGTTCATAAAAATTTAACTTACTAATTAATTATTAAAACACTTGTGAGGGTAGAAAGCAATCTCATTTGCTATGAGACAAGAAATAACTTTCAATCAATTTGTGTTAACTGTACTTCAGATTGCACATAAAATAATGCCTTCATACACCTGGATCTTTTTTTTTTCTTTTTACTTTCCCAGTAAAGGGCATGTGATTTTATACAGTTTCAGTAAGCATTCTCCTGTTTTTTTTGCAGTCTTAGCATAAAGTTACTTGTGATTGTGAATATGAGATTCGCATAGAGTATGAATGGATATTTTGTTACCTAAATATGTTTTTTTAATTCCCTCCAATTTCCACACTATTTAGAGGAAATATATTTGAGAGAACTTCATTTTCTCCTAGAACTAATTGTTCCCTTTTCTTAATACTTCTCCCCTGGTTAGAGAAGATTTGTTCCTTTTTTTTTTTTGTTGTTCCTTTGAGAGAGGCATCACATAACACTTTAGAAGCCTGAGTTAATACAACTTTGTAAGGGCCAATAGATAGGTCGTGAGAAAACCCCTAGATTTTGTTGAAGTAGTATCTAACATCCTGATAACACCCCCTATTTTTTTTGTCATCAGCATTTTGTGTACAGTAAGGTAGCTTAGTGAACTCGGGAGATATAAGGCAGTAATACCAAGCTTGAGTAGGTTTGAATCTTGGTGTCACCACCAACTAGCTATATGTACTGAATCTCTGCATTTCATTTCATCTACAAATTGCATTTAAGCATTCATATGTACAATGGACAAGACTATAATAATAATTTCATCACAGAGTTATTGTGAAGAGTAATAGGAAATATCTGCTATAGCTGCTGCTAAGTCACTTCAGTCATGTCCAACTCTGTGCGACCCCAGAGATGGCATCCCACCAGGCTCCCCCATCCCTGGGATTCTCCAGGCAAGAACACTGGAGTGGGTTGCCATTTCCTTCTCCAATGCATGAAAGTGAAAAGTGAAAGTGAAGTCACTCAGTCGTGTCCGACTCTTAGCAACCCCATGGACTGCAGCCTACCAGACTCCTCCGTCCATGGGATTTTCCAGGCAAGAGCACTGGAGTGGGGTGCCATTGCCTTCTCCTTTATTGACTATGCCAAAGCCTTTGACTGTGTGGACCACAACAAACTCTGGAAAATTCTTGAGGAGATGGAAATACCAGACCACCTGACCTGACTCTTGAGAAATCTGTATGCAGGTCAGGAAGCAACAGTTAGAACTGGACATGGAACAACAGACTGATTCCAAATAGGGAAAGTCAAGGCTGTATATTGTCACCCTGCTTATTTAACTTATATGCAAAGTACATCATGAGAAATGCCAGGCTGGAGGAAGCACAAGCTGGAATCAGGATTGCTGGGAGAAATATCAATAACCTCAGATAGGCAAATGACACCACCCTTATGGCAGAAAGCAAAGAAGAACTAAAAAGCCTCTTCATGAAAGGGAAACAGGAGAGTGAAAAAGTTGGCTTAAAACTCAACATTCAGAAAACTAAGATCATGGCACTCAGTCCTATCACTTCAAGGCAAATAGATGGGGAAACAGTGGAAACAGTGAGAAATTTTATTTTGGGGGGCTCCAAAATCACTGCAGATGGTGATTGCAGCCATAAAATTAAAAGATGCTTTCTCCTTGGAAGGAAAGTTATGACCAACCTAGACAGCATATTAAAAAGCAGAGACATTACTTTGCCAACAAAGGTCGGTCTAATCAAAGCTATGGTTTTTCCAGTAGTCATGTATGGATGTGAGAGTTGGACTATAAAGAAAGCTGAGCACAGAAGAATTGATGCTTTTGAACTGTGGTGTTGGAGAAGACTCTCAAGAGTCCCTTGGGCTACAAGGAGATCCAACCAGTTCATCCTAAAGGAGATCAGTCCTGGGTGTTCATTGGAAGGACTGATGTTGAAGCTGAAACTTCAATACTTTGGCTACCTGATGCAAAGAGCTGACTCATTTGAAAAGACCCTGATGCTGGGAAAGATTGAAGGCAGGAGGAGAAGGGGACGACAGAGGATGAGATGGTTGGATGGCATCACTGACTCAATGGATGTGAGTTTGAGTAAACTCTGGGAGCTGGCGATGGACAGGGAGGCCTGGTGTGCTGCAGTCCATGGGGTCGCAAAGAGTTGGACATGACTGAGCGACTGAACTGACTGAATAGGAAATGTATCTAAGAAACTTAGAGTTAAGATTAGTATGTAGTTAACCATCAATACACCTTAGCTATTATTATTAATAGCAATAATCTGAAAAAAATTACTAAAGTATGATCATTTATATATGAAATTTAATTGTGAGTAGGGGACAAATAATACAAATTGTCCCGTTTTGCAAATGGAGAAGATGAGGCATCGTTTCACTGAGCGTTTATCTTAAAAGCCCAGCCAAGCACTGGAATCTGAGGCATCTTGTAACACCCTGACACCTATTTCACATCAGGAGGCTTCTCCTTTACTGAAAGTAACATTCCCTGGTGGCTCAGACCATAAAGAATCCACCCGCAATATGGAAGACCAGGGTTGGGAAGATCCCCTGGCGGAGGGCATGGCAACCCACTCCAGTATTCTTGCCTGGAGAACCCCCACGGACAGAGGAGCCTGCGGGGGCTACAGGTCGGGGTCACAAAGCGTCGGGTGCAACTGAGCGACAAAGCACACACATCATAAAGAAAATCTCGTATGCATATGACCTACATTATTTACACCAACAAATGGTTTTCCAATTTTATGCAGTATTCTCTCTAACAGGGAGGTGGGAATAAGAAGCTAATAATACTTGAAGGTCAAGGGGCACAGCTGGACATAGCGAGCCAAAAGATACAGAAAGGCATCTTAAGTCCCATGTTTTAGCATTTAAAAATGGACACTGTGACTACCCTAACAGTCAAATTCTGTTAAGAAACAGTTGGCATTTTAAAATAGCATAACCGAGGAGAATTCTATGAAGAGATTTACGCAAATATAGGTAGGTTTTAGGGCAATCACAAAATAGTGGTGGAAGACCAGGGGTCCAGTGACCGGGTGGGTGTCCCCAGCACGTGAGTCCTAGGCCCGAGACGCCAAGGGCAGGAGAAGGAACCAGGAGTCACCTAATGGAGTGGTCTGTCAGCGGGGGTTCTGGCTTGATCGAGCATGACACAGCGCATGGGGCCAATCCGGGAGATAAACGTCCCAGCCTTCCTCTCTCCTCCCTGCCACCCACTGCGGCCAGCGCATGGACAGGCCGACAGCGGTGGGTAGCAGCATGGCCCGGGGGCTGTGGGTCCCGACTGTCCAGGTCAGCTTCTGAGTGCAGAGAGCAGGATGAGTCCGGGTGAAGAGTGCAGGGTGGGTAACCAGCACAGCTAAAAACATCCAGGATCGCTCAATGTTAAAGTGACTCAGGCACTTACCCACTAAAGCTCCCATCAGATGCTTCAGGGAAAAGGATACACCAGAAAGGAAGGCCTCCTGTGTCTTGATTTGGGTGGCAAAGATAGAAACAAGTTCTTGACTTCAGCAACTGGTCTTTGGCAATTTCAAATCCTTAATTGAGGGTTGTATCAGCTTTCCATTGCTATGTAACAAGTTACCAGAGACTCAGCAACTTAAAACAGGGCACACTTGTTATCTTAACAATTTCTGTTGTGCATTGCTTGGTCACTCATTCCTGTCCAATTCTTTACGACCCTACAGGACTGTAGCCCGCCAGGCGCTTCCACCTGTGGAATTTTTCAGGCAAGAATTCTGGAGTGGGGTGCCATTTCCTCCTCCAGGGCATCTTCCTGACCCGGGGATCGAACCAGCATATCTTGCCTCTCTTACATTGGCAGGTGGATTCTTTACCACTGCGCCACCATCAGAAGTACAGGTCCAGCATGTCTGGACTCTCTTCCAGGTCCTGCCTGAAATCAAGGTGTTGGTCTGGGCTGCAATTCTCACCTGAGTTTAGGAGTCCTCTGCCAAGCTCATTGGCTGTTGGCAGAATTCATTTCCTTGTGGCTGTAGGGCTGAGTTGCTGTTTTTACTTCTCCTAGTCAGCTGGCAAGGAGACTCCCAGCCCCTGGAAGGTGTCCCAATTCCTTGCCACTTGGCCTCCTCTCTGCCAGCCAAATGGGATGTTTGCTTTCCCCCAGGCCAGACAGAATGTGTCTCCTTGACTTCTCGTACCAGCTGGGAAAAATGCTACCTTTTAAAGGGCTCACGTGATTAGGTCTGGCCCAGGCAGATAATCTTTCTATTTTAAGGTCAGCTGACTTGGGACTTTAATTACAAAATCACCCCCACAGCTGTGCTTGACTGAATAACTGAGGGAAGGTATGTGCTTATCAGAGGCAGGGAATCTCCAGGGCCCTCTCAGAATTCTGCTTACCTCGGTGGGTCTGGATAAATGGAAGAGGAATCACCTGGGACCCTGCCTCCACGACCTATGCAAAGTCTGATGTCGCCAATTTCTAAAATCTGGTGTAGATTTGGAGCCTCTGGACTAGTGGCAGTTGCAAATGCAGTTGTTTTCAGAGGCCAAGCAGGTAGCAGGGCTCAGTCACATGAACTTCCAGTATTTTCTGTCCACACAAAGCTTTCCATCAGTTGGCAAGGTCATCATTAGTGACATCATCTGTTTCAGCTTTGGGGACCCTCCCCGATTCAGCAGGCATTGTTCATTCAAATTGCAAATGCAGTCTCAATGCAAATTTTAAATGCCCAGTCTCATGGAATAATCATTATTCTATTTATAACTGGAAATTCCCTCCTTATCGGCCTCACAGACCCACAGGAAGAAGGGGGTTGTGATTTGGCTTTTTGTTTCTACACCCTCTTAAAGATTCTATTTCTGCCAGATAATCTGGATGAAGACCAGAGAGGTAGGAACAGAGGGGATCAGGAAAGTTCATACTTTGCTGAGTGTTGCACTCTCTGGCAAGGGCTTATTTGAACCTACGCTGGTGGGCATTCTGCGGATTCTTTTAAGAGTTCTCCCTGTGCCCCTGCCTCCCATACATGCAAACAAGTGCTGTTTCTGGGTGCATGCATGCACACACACTGATTCTCTCTCCCTCCCTCCCATGCACACATCTCCAGGATTCTCCAACTTGCAGATTTTTTTTTTTTTTTTTTTAATACAGGTGAAGTACTCTCTTCCTACTCTTGCATGTAAAGCTCTCAACTCAACCCTTGTAAATCTGGAAGATTTCTTCCAACAGCATTCAGTTGTGAGGGGTAGAGATTTGTTAGTAGAGTCGAGCATGTTTTCATACATTCATGATGCTTGCTTGTGCAGTTTGATGATTCTCTCTGTTGTATTCATCTTTTTGTAACTGGTTTGTAGGTGTTCTTCATATTTTTCTAGATTCCAATATTTTGTCAGTTATATCACCTCTCTTAATTTGCATTTGGAATCTTTTTTATCATATCTAAGTTTCAAATACTCGTGTAAAGTTACCAGTTGTTTCTCCCCTTTGCTCCTTTTTTGAATTGGTAATATTTTAATTAGCATTTAACTTTATGTTTTAAAAATCATATTTGATGTGACAAAGTTAAACTAATCAAAATCTTTTACTAATTCTTAAGGATCTGATAACTTTAAACATTGGAATAGTGTTACCCTTATGTTTTGAGCAAAAAGGGAAATATGCTTAAAGTGACAATTTAGGTATGTCATAGTCGATAACCCTATATGCAAAACAGAAAAAGAGACACAGAAGTACAGAACAGACTTTTGAACTCTGGGGGAGAACGTGAGGGTGGGATGTTTTGAAAGAACAGCATGTATACTATCTATGGTGAAACGGACCACCAGCCCAGGTGGGATGCATGAATCAGGTGCTCTTGCCTGGTGCACTGGGAGGACCCTGAGGAGTCGGGTGGGGAGGGAGGTGGGAGGGGGGATCGGGATGGGGAATACGTGTAACTATATGGCTGATTCATGTCAATGTATGACAAAACCCACTGAAATGTTGTAAAGTGATTGGCCTCCAACTAATAAAATAATATTTAAAAAAAATAAATAAATAAAAAAAAAAATAAAGCAGTCTTAGTGCTTTTTTAGATTTATTAAAAAGTTTGCTAAACAGAAGAAAGTGGCAAAATGCCAGCCTTTTTATAATCTAATGGTAAAGTTCAAGCAAAGAATACAAAACTCAAAGGAGTAGCCGGAGGAACTAACATTTGTTCTCCCTGTGTCATTTACTCCTCATAATTTTGCAAAGTAAGTATTGTTATCTTCATTTCACAGGTGAACTCACTGAAGCTCAAAATGATTAAGTGACTGGGCCAAGAAGTTTAGTTTTACAGCTGAAATTTGAACCCAGGATTCTTTGGTTCTAAGCCTGGGTAATTACCATGATATCTTTTTGAACATCCATTTTTTGAACATCCATTTCAAGTATCCAACCCTGAAAAAATGTACAGTTTTATACAATACTTCCCAAGGTGGAGATATATGTAGAAGTGCCCAGAAGAATATTTAGCCCTTGATCATTACTCTTTGTATTGACTTTAGGCAAAAAGAACACAGATAATAAGCAAATATTTTCAGCCTTTTAATAAGTCTTATCTTGCTTCTGAACACTTAGAATATCTTTGACAGTGACATTCCGCTTAGGTTTTTTTTTTCTTTTTTTGAATGACAGGCCAAGGTTCTTGTGTAGTCTGATTGAGAGGTGTCAGTGGGAATAATAAAAAAAAAGGCATAGGAAAATATCATCCTTGAGAAGCCAGTACTCCCAACAGAAATTTCTTTGAGCACTTGCAGCTTCCATCCCGGTAATATGAATTTCTAGTATGTTAGTCCTGTATGGTATTTAGAAAAACTGGCTATAGGACATTAAGATGATTCAAAGAGTCTAAAGAACTTAGAACTCTGTAACTTAGCTTACTGATAGTCTGGTGTTAAGAGAAATTAAACAATATTGGTATTCATGAGTTCATTAAGAATATATATTAGACTTAAAGAGTTTCTGCATGGTTTACAAAAGGTGTACTCTTTACAAGAAATAAGTTATTTTGAATTCACAGTCAGTCCAGTGAAGCCAGATTATGCTAAGACTGTTTTGTGTTTACTACTTAACATTAAAGATGTGGGTGTGTGAGAACAGTTGGCTGTAAATGGCACCTAATGATAGGAATGCTTGCTGGTGGCACATAAACAGCTACAGGCATAAGATAAAACATCTCAGCCCTCCTGAGGATCCTTGTATCATCTAACTTCTCCACAAATAGCGTTTATATCTTTGGAAATGTATGAAGTTTCATTTGCCAAAATGAATGTCTCAGTGTTCAAGAGTTAGATAATGGCAGCCCCAGGACATCATAATGGCAGCCCCAGGACATCATTTTAGACTGGAATAGTGTGTATTTATACATATAGTCATTGGATGGAGAGCAAGGCCCTTGGAAGTTTTGAAACAATCACTGTTTAAGGTTCATGGAAAGTTCACTAAATCATTTCTTAAGATTGACATAAAGTGAAAGTGCTAGTCATGTCTGGCACTTTGTGACTCCACAGACTGTGGCCTGCCAGGCTCCTCTGTCCATGGGATTCTCCAGGCAAGAATACTGGAGAGGCTTCCATTCCCTTCTCCAGGGAATCTTCCTAACCCAGGGATCAAACCTGGGTCTCCCACATTGCAGGCAGGTTCTTTCCCATCTGAGCCTTGGAGTTCATAAACGTTATATCTATCCAACTCACCAGTTCTTCAATGAATTAAACGCAGATTCAAGGAGGCAAAAAGGGATCTAACTATAGTGTTAGTTTTATTAATGGTTAAACTGGATTTAAGGCCGAGGCTGGGTTTTCTGTCTCCTTCTGGGAACGTAAACTGCAGGATGCTGAGTTATTTACCAAGGAGCGGGCAGAAAAGCTGAAACCCCACAACAACACACCTGGGTGGCCATGAGCAGAGGCATGAGACAATATAAGCTTGAATATAGGTTTCTATGCTTCCATAAGAGTAGAGGTACCCTGCCCCCTACCTCCTCCTATATTTCCATGAACATCAACCTCTCATCACCTCTCACTGAGCAAAGGTTCATACATGGACAGCCACATGGGCACGTATACATGTACCACTGTGCCAGGCAGAGCAGGAAAAACCACTGTCTCGGATGAGCTGCAGGCATGGGAATTCTATTTAAATTAAAGGAATTGATACTTTCAGTGTAAATACTTTCAGCTTCACTGCAGAAATGTGTCACACTGAAAATCAGTTGATTCTAAACATCCCATGGCTAAGGAACAACATTGCCAGCAATGGCAGAAGCAATAATAACAAAAACCAAAGACTGTATCTCTTAATCTATATTATGTTTATTACGGAAAGTGAAAAAAAGCAACAAAATCATATTTGACATTTTTTTTAGGATAAAACTAAGTCATCTGTTGAATTTCATTCATTCATCCATTCAAAACTCAAATCCAAAATGAGGGTGGATGTGTAGGTAATTTCAAAATCTTGATCCATCCTCATGTAAATCATAACATTCCATCTTTTTTCCTAGGTAATGACATTTTATTGATAGGTCAGTTTACAGAGGATGGGGACTTTCTTAAATAAGCAATTTAATGACCTTTGTCTATAGACATCATGAAAAGACATAACTTTAGATTCATAAATGGAATTTCACTTTATTACTGTTTCTTCAGTGATTTAACATCATACTACACTTTTGGTCTTTCTCCACTGAGTACACACATAAATAATTCTTATATTGACATCTATAATTTTCCTGGTTGGCACTTAAATTAATACATGACTTCCAAAATAATTAAATAAATTTATCTTTTAAGCAGCAGTAAATATTGACATCAAAATTTCATGTATGCTTTTATAACATCCATTTTTAGTAGTTAAAAACACAGCTAGGTATAGTTGTAATTATAGTGTTTTTATGGTGTTTAACCTTTTTAAATCTAAGATATAAAGATGGCAATTCAATCTTTAAAATATGAGTACCTATTAAATGCTGTTATTGACTTTCTATTCAGAAATGGTTATATTTGTACTTTGCCACACAGTTTTCTGTTGATGGCAATTCTGGTATTTCTTTTCATAACTTCAACCTAATATCCAGTCAACATAATTATTAGTGTCAAAATATCAGGATCAAATCATATTAGGTTTTAAGGACCAGATCAGACTTTTCGATGTCTAATAGAGTACTTCCTTTTCGAAGAAATGAGAGAAACTAAAACATCGATTCACTGACTGGAATTGTGATAGATTGACTACTGTTGTCCAGTATTGACATTTGCTGGCTAACGACTCTAATCTTATTGTCAATAACAGTCATTTATTTGAGTCCATTTTAAGGAAATCCCAATTGCTAACATCCTGTTATTCTACCAGTAGCATTTGTAACTTTTAAAAATAAAATCTGTACTTTGACTTTTCTTTGGTGTTGCTAAACATTGTTTTGCCAATCTCAAGAGAAGAATGCCTGCAATCATGTTTCACCTCAAGTGATTATATACTCTTTTGAAATCTAGGGATACAGCTCTACAAAGTAGAGCTTTTATGAACCTGTGCAAATAAACATGCCACTAAACGCACAAATCGAGTCTATGAAGCTTAATTGGTTTTCCCCAGTGTTTGTCATTTCCAGATATAAAATTAGGTACTTAAGGAGCAGCACTAAATCTTTGAAGCCGCTCAAGTACCTGTCTGTGTCTCAGTAAAATATCACCTAGATTTTCCTGACTCAGTGGGGCTGGGCTTTCCTAAGCACCAAATGTGCTATGAGGGAGTAACACCATTAACTGGGGAGCATCTAATCTGATATCAATCCGTGTGAAACCAGTCATGAAAAGATGCAGTTTTCAATTAATTGTTTTAATTTGTGATTGATTTAAATGTACCAGTATGAATAAAATGCATTTATGTGTGCATATATATGTGGGTAAGCTATTTACAGTTATGTATACATTTTTATGTGTAGAAAATGAAAATACACATTGATTAGCCCTTTTGAGGCTTTTGAACAACTATTTCTTCTTCCTGCTTTCCACTGCTTTGAGAATTTAGATAATTCATACAAGGTATGTACACAATCACACCCATAGTATGTACATCCTAATCACACAACACAGAGAAGATGTGTGAGGAATGTAAATCAACCCAGTGGTCAAAGAACTGACCTTACCTGTGACTAATGGCATGGGGAATTAGCCCTGGCATAATTGGTAACAGGCCAATGTACTGATGACTGCATTCAGCCTTTGTGACAATTATGTTATCTACTCTGGGAGATGATTAAAAGAAGAAAACAACAGCCCTTTCTGACCTTCAAAAGCGAAAGGACAAATTCTGTCACTTAACACACACGCACACTTTTGTTGGTTTTATTCACTTTCGGCCACGTGTCTACCTGGTGACAGACCTTGGCCTTAAAATGGGATGCAGAGTGTTTTTTTTTTTTCCTACACATAAAAATAGAAAACCAACCGCTCACAGACTGTACATACTTACAAAATGTACTGATGTACCACAACCAGCTACAGGGTAATGCACAATATAGTGTCTACATGTTAGTACAGCAGAGATAAATACATTTAGAAGTTTAGTAATTGTTAGTATATTTCCTTCTTGGGTTTTCAGGCCCTGATGACCTTCCTCAAATACCTGGGAAAGGTATTTCCAGATGCCCTTAAAAACAAGACTTGGTCTCTCCAACCCTCTAGGGAATGGGGAGTGTGAGAATAATACTGTAATCTCCCAAGTTACCAACATCAGAAATGATGGAAAACATTTTACAAAGCAACTGACCCAAAATGTGGTTAAATAAATGCTAAGAAGTCTAAATGGGTAAGCCCCTTCTGCTCATTTCATAGTTTGCTCTATACATTACACAAAAACAATATGAACCATAAAAAATGTTTAACTTCTCAAAAGTTTTGCTTAAAAGTAATTTAATTTTTAAAGGAACAAAGAATAATGCTAGCAGCAAGGTTGGAAAGCAAGCTATCCTTTTTACTCCAAAATAAGCAGATGGCCTCCCATATCTTAAAAGATCGAGAAAGAAGTTAGTGTTTCTTCCCCACTCAATTCTCTTTAACACACTTAAATCATTAGGTATTTGTCATCACAATTATCACCATGCTGGTTGATCATCGGTACCTTTTTCTAAACTGTAAAATATGTGATCTTTATTCCAGCCAGTTGATTTCGAGCTTGAACCCAAAAGAATACTTGGTGAAGAATTAGTATTTAGAAATGCTAAATGTTGTATGTAGATACAACATCAATTCTGTAAGGCATTATCTCAGGCCACTTTTGATATGAGTATTCACGTTTTAGCTATTCCTTATTTTAGAACCCATTTTTTCATAGCTAAATCTGGTAATCCTCCAGGCAGAGTTAACTGAATTGCTTTCTTAAAGGCTAGTGTCCGGGGAGAGTAATTACTATACATTTAACCTTCCATTTCAATCACGTTTCCGGTTGAAGCTGTCTTGAATTTTAAGCTAGCAAGACTCTTGGTGATTCCTTTGGTCTTGACTAATATTAAGACAGAGCTGTTAACCATAAGATCTAATGTTCACCAGTGCTGTACCTCTTTATGGAGCTCCTACGTAAGTTTTTCCAGCAAGAAAGCAGAAATAATGTCTTTGCTTATTTTATCCCGTGGATTATGGTCAGTCTTCATGGAGCAAACCGTAATTATATAATGGTGTGCCCATAATAGATGCACTTGGTGGTATAACTGCCTCTTTTTGGCACATTATTGCTTGACTTTAATTTCATTATCAACAGTCTTTATTGTCAGGATGAGTAGCTGAGATATCTGGGTCTTAGAAAAACACACCAGACTTGGGAATAACAACTTGTTGCACCATTCTGGCCTTCACAGTCATTTCACCAAGGCTTGCCGTTTTTTAAGTGTCCTTTTGATTATCACCTTGATTTACCTAACAGCCAACAGTAATTTTTCAGGGTTTTTGTTTTGTTTTATTTGTTTCTATCTACACATATATACCAATATACTGGATTTACTTTGAGAGAGGTTATTTGGTTGTGGCAAGTGAGTAGTTTAGCTGGTGAATGTTCACAGTTAAAAGTAGCAGTAATGAACTCTGGTAGATGTCACTGATTTGTGAGACAGAATTTTTCCACTTCCATCCATCTTCATTTACGTCCTTGGTCATTGCAAATCAAGTTTATTTCTGTAGTCAAGGAGAATTCATTTTTTCCAGCAGTAGGGTAAAGTTCATGGAAATCTGTTTCAGTCTTTACAAGACTAATTTTTTCCCCTTTTGCAAAAAAATGTCTAAAATTTTGTAGATATCCTTCAACCCATGTGTTTGCACAATGACATTTATAACTACTCAGCTGGCTGCAGAATTTCATTAAGAAGGATAAAGTTACAAAGTTGGACAGGAGATTTGGCATGTCACCTGTTCTTTGCCAGGTGGCAGCAGCTGACCCACCTTTGGAGATTCAACCCAAAGGGCCACACACGGAACCAAGAATATTGCTAACAGAAGACAAAATGCTCAGATGGGAATATAAAATAGCAAGCACTGAGGCAGAGGAGGGCAAGACTTCTGGTTCACTGTGTAGACAGAACAGCGTTAGAGACAAGATGGTCAGTTTATTTATCCAAGATACTGCTGGGTTCACTGCATTATTATCACAGAGGGAAGTTCACAGGCTCCATTTCTCAAATACCGCTTAGGACAAAGCTGGAGAGAGTAAACAGCGTCATCTCCATGGCAGCATTGTAGATGATTAGTAAATCAGACACGTAGAGGCCTACACAAGGCTACAAGTGATATTTGTGATATTCAGTAAGAACACACACACATATATATGCAAACCTTATCCTAATGTATTGTTTTCCTTTATATTGATTCCTAAAAAGTAGACAAGGGCTGTGGTAAAGTATGTGGTACTAGAAATGGACAAACTGTTAAACACTTGCACAATATGTAGGAGGAAGAAAAGACAGTTTCTCACATTTTGGAAGCAAAACAGTAACAAAGAGGATACAACAGAGGCCAAACAATTTACATTAACAGCCTACTCTTATAGGTCCTCTGTAAACAAATCTTAAAGTCACATCATATTCTAGTCTTCGTGTGGTATATACAGATATTTCCCAAATGATAGGAACTCCCAGAGATGAGAGGAAGACTATCAGAATAAGCTGGAACAATAAAAACCTTAATACTCTTAGATGCAACCCAAAGCAATTTTCCTCTTCTGCTTTCTTAAGATGACAAGATCTTATTAAGAATTTGGTTCCAAAATTCAGCCTCTAGGGTATATGGTACACATGCATATTCAATCCAATTTATTCCAGTTATGATATTTAACCTATAAGATATAGAACACTGATATCCAAAATAATAAATATTAGACCATTCTAAAGATTAAAGATCATCAAAAATCAAATTATATTCAACATAGCTGACTTGTCAAGGTAGGAAAACACAGTAATATTTTTCATAAATATTTCATTTTGGATGCAAACAAAAAGGTTTTTGGTCCACTGTGACCTAACAAAATGTTTAATGTGTGCCACTGATCCAAAACACAAAGCTTAATTAGGATTTCAGTGTATGTAAAGTAGTTGGTCTGTGGCATTAAGGGTAATAATCCAGAAAGACATAATTAGAAAAACGCTGAAGATAAATAGATACATGACAGTTGAAGTGGTCACATTTTTCTTGTAGTCATAAAATAGAAAAATCGGAATTTAAATTAAAAATTTTCACTGGGTACACATCTTCACATGTTAAACACTTGGATGGCCTAAGTCACCTCTTTTTTGCTGCTGGTTTAAAAATTATCTTATACTGATTTACTTAATTTATTTATTTCAACAACTAAAATACATTTAAAAGGACCAAAAAATAACTAAAAGAAATAAGGACAAAAACAACTTTCAACACTGTGTGTGTCATGCAGGTAACGAATAGCAGAGCAAGTTCAAATCGTCTGCCATGAAAATTGTTTTGCAACTTCATTTGTTGAATGAACCTAAGGAATCACAAATGAGGTCCTGAATGTGTATGTGTCATAGATCCAAGTGAAGGAGCATTTTCAAAACAAGGTTTTATCCTGAGAGCCTTTGGGGGATCATAATGCAGAAACACCACTGTTTTGAATAGGCTCCTGTATTATTTATCTATTTGATGAGCTATTTCTGTGACCATTTTTTCAGGACTTTTCCTTCTATAAGATTCAGTAAGTGAGAAGAAAGCTTTTGTAACATTTTGTGACAATATTTAAGAGTGTGGTAGAGATTGAAAGTGAAAAAGATTAAGAAGTAAAGGTTAGTTTCAGTCCCCAGAAAAACCAAAGTGACTCTAGCACACATCAAGTTTCAATTTATTGAATTTTATTAATTTGCTTCTAATGTGTGACGACAACAGTGTCTACAACTCTCTTTGGCCTCTGCTTCCTTTCACTATTCATAAATCACGTGGTTACTCCAATCTCATGAAAACTAATATTATTACCAGATGCTAAATTCTTCCTTTTCTCCCATTTTAATGCAGGGACAGCCTGTTCTAGCCAGTTCTGAGCAGAGGGTGACCTGGGCCCACCCATCTGGAGTGGGTACTGTTGACAGCTGCCACTGTGTACAGAGTGTGTTCTCTATGTGTACACAGCATGTGAGAGGGAGACAGCCAGTGAGCGAGACAGGAGGGAGGTTAAACCCTGGCAAAGGCATCTCCTACAGAAGTGACGTGAACACTACAGCCAATGGGTATTTCAGGCCCAGAGAGTTTTAGACTCAATTCATTAATAATAATTTTGGCTGCTAATTTGATGTTAATTTCTAGTTAGATAGCCTTCTTAGTAGAGGCCAACTGGTAAGAAACAAACATGTGCTTTATTAAAAAATTCATTGGAAGTTTCAATTCTAACAACTATAATTGCCATTCTCTGGCTCTGACTCTGAGAATGGCTCTGTGGTCTACTTATGTAGGCTTCATAGACAGTCCAATTACTTTGAAAGAAATCGATGACTATTGACTAATTTATGTCTGATGTAGCTTGTGGTGTTAAAGTTTAGGTATGATATCCTCCCGCAATATGTTCAGAATCTGCAAAAGAGAATCCAAATTAAAAAAAAAAAAAAGAAACTTTGCATTTACTATACAAATGGCATTTATGAACCTCTGGAGAGATAGTATACAGCTGGACAATTCTTTCCTGGCTCATCAAGGCAGTGAGTTTAGAGAAAGCAGCCAACGCCCCTTTATCACTAACAGTGATTCATTCTCTAAATGCAACGTGGAAACCAACAATCTCCAGGGCTCACTCCTCTCTTCCCCACTAGCCCACTCAAGCCACTGCTGGTCACCCCAGCCAGTGCTCTGCAAAACACTCATGGGCCCCAAGGACACGCTTCCATAATGGAGGCAGGTGAGGGCTCAGCTCAAACAGGTGCCTATATTCTCAAGGACTAAGCCCACCCAAAGTTCAAATGATGTTTTAGTAAAGGCAGCTTCTTTTAAAGGGTTGGAAGGATGAGATATGATGGTATTTCTCTTAAAATTAATAGGCTTGAAGAGGTTACCTTTTTACCACAGATTAGTTTTAAGCAATTAGATATTAGTCTGCATATAAAAGCAGCAAGGGAGCTCATTTCTATTTGACTACATTTTCTGTTAGAAGCTACTGAACCAAATCAAAACAAAAATACAAACTGCATCCTGTTTACAGGAGCCACAATTAAACCTGTTGTTTTTGTTACTCAGGAGACTTTCCTTTTCTCAACACAAAAAAAGGAGTGTTTGGTAATTGGCTATTTATAATTCCTCACCAGAACCTTAACATTCCCAGCAGAATGTTATTAGAGACAGCTGAACAACATAAAATTCAGTATTATCAATAATATGATAATTCTCTTCAAGAATTCAGTCACATGTATTTCCTCTTGGGCAAGGAAATATGAATTTAATCTAAGCACAATCACAGAGATGACCCTTGCCCTTAGTGCAGGAAAATGTATATACATAAATTCATGTTTTATGTGGGCAGTATTCAAATGGTTTGCTAACTTTTTTCCTAATATAACTTTCTTACATTTATTAACAGGTATAACAAGGTTTATAAAAAGGGTTATATGCAGATGTTTACAAATATTATTTCATATTTGGCATTTTATGCATGTAAGTACTTTTATTTATATCCTCTAGCCAAGGAATGAGTCAAATTTGTTTCCCTTTTTTTCCATGATATTTCTCATCACCTACTTAAATTTTGTGTGGTATCAGCATTCTTATTGCAATGGACTACAAAGTATAACTGTTTTTGCTAACAGTGTCTTTGCTACTTTTAATATAAAGAGGGGTTTTAATGGAAATACCATAGTGTGATAAATTGAGGCAGTAATATAAAATGACACATGTGTAATGAGCATGTTATTCTAAAAACATCATATTAAAAAAAACCAGTGAGTGTTATTTCCTCTTAATTAAGGTTGTAAACCTTCAGTGAAGCTTACTTCTTCACTTCCTTTCAAATTGAAACGTTATTTTTTATTTATGGAGCCCCAGCAAAGAACCCCGCAATTCTTAGTAGCAATTTCCGTGAGTTAATGCTTTCTCTTCCTGGTCCCTCAGAAAAAAATTAAGTAAGCTCTGACATAGACAGATGGACACCTCTGAAGCCTGTAGCAGTATCCAGGGGCTTCCGGACGCGTTCCTTCTCAATCTAACACAGAAGAAGGAGCAGGACGAATGCAGCAGTTGGGGCGTCGCAAGTTCTGCAGCATGGACTGGAAAACGCTGTGCTGCCTGCCTTTGAGCTTTTTATTAGAAGAAGTATCTGAGGAGATGGACCTCCGGCTCTGAGCTTTGATTAATTTCTCGTGCTCCCTGATCTGTCTCTGTAAATGGTTCTGTATGGCAATGCCCAGGGACTCCGGGTCCAGGGAAGCGCCGTACACCTCCCAGGTCATGCCCTGCTCGTCCCACACCACGTCCCGGACACGCTTGGACTGTTTCAGCTGGAGCTTGGAGTCGGCAATCAGCTGCTTCTTCTTCTCCCCTGGCGTGAGCCCCACCTGGGCGGCAGCAGCCGTCACGTTTAACTTCTGCTCCTTGAGGAACTCGCTGACCCGGCTGGCCCGGCGCGGGCTGGCTTTGACGGAGCGAGAAGGGGTCCTCTTGCCAGAGCCGGGGCTAGAGTCCCCGATGGCATCTGACGGCAGGCTTAGGCTGGCGGCCGTCTTGGTCTGTCTGTTTTCTTCCCCGGTGCCCTCCTGGCTCCTTCTAACGGGGGAGGGTGTAGGGCTGGCACCTGATGCCACGCCTCCACTTTCTTGAGATTTAGGATTGAGCAGTAGGCTTCTGGCCTCTGCTCTTGCCCTCACCTCCAGGATATCGATGCCAGGAGATTCTTGTTCTTTCATTATCTGAGGAGACGCAAGCTTCTTCTCTCTTGCATCCCCTTGATTCGTGAGATCCAAGCTCCTGGACTGGTCGGCTCTGCTGGCAGGGCCACTGGAGTTGGAGAGTTGGCAGTCAGGGTCTGGTTTGTGGCCACTGGTGGTTGCCACTGCAAACTCAGATGGCTTCGTTTCACACTTCCCTAATCCGTGACCTGTTTCAACTTGACGTCCTGCGCTAAGAGAAGTCTGGTCACCGGGGCTAGCTTTCAGGGAGGTGGAACTAGTACCCGAAAGCTGTCTGAAGGTAAGCTCTGGCCCCGCTAGGGTCATTCCCGCTGATTTCCCGTCTTCTTTACATAGCTCCTGAGCATCTCTGGAAGCCACGTTGACGGCCGAGGTTTTAAGGACCTCCGCCGGTAGGCTCCCTGATTTACTTTCTCCTTGGAAAGCTGCAGAAACAGCCGCAGCTGTCTGGATGTGCACCGCGGGCATGAGGTCACGGCACTGACCCTCCTCCCGGGGGGAGAGGGCGTTCTCAGCCAGCTCCAGCGTGCGGCTCGCGCTGCCGTGGCAGATGACACGCAGCTGGTCTTGTTCGAGCCGCTCTGGAGCAGGGCTTTCCTTTAAGAATGCGGTGAGGATGCTGGGGCTGGTGGATGCCGACCTGCTCTCGACACTCGCCACTGCCTGCACCTCGGCATCTTGCCGAGCCCTGGGTGGGGTTTCCTTGATCTCATTTTCAGCTTGGCTGGTCATCGTACTTGCTTCTTTAAACCTTGACACTTGAGGCTGTGCTGCCAGCGGCACCTTCTCTGGATCTGGAGGAAACATCGATTCGTTGCTAGGGAGGTGGGATGGTTGAGGAATCACCGAAGTCATGGCCTGGGTGTCCGAGGTGGCGGCAGAGGGCGGTTTGTTCCCCGAACATCCATCTTCTCCTGTTGGAGAGCCACAGGACCTTGTCTGGAAAGTGCAGGCAGCTTGCTGCCTTTCTGCTCCAGGTCCACCTCCAATAGCGGAAGTAGGACTGAATGCCCTGGCTGCTGCATCTTCAGTTTGCACCATTCCCTGCATTGCTTCTTGAGAAGGAAAATCACAGGGCACGTGATCTTTGCCACAGATGACCCCCGCCGGACAGCCTGACTTCTCAGGTTGCCCTCCATCTGCAGTTCTCTGTGTCTTCACCTGGGTATCTTCAGGCCCAGATGGGGGGCTGGCGTTGGGCTGGTTGCCTGGGACAACCGGGTGGACGTGCTGATTGGCTGGCATTGTAAACGTTGCACACATCAGATCCTTGCCTGCTGCAGAACACGGGGCTGGCGCTGTGGGCTCTCTGCCCGCTGACAGCTGAGTACTGCCAGGAGAGTTGCGTGTGGGAGATGCCTTCCCCACCTCACCGACAGTGTCAGGAGAGGACATGGCTGGCTGCGCGGGCACATGCTCACCGGCCTGCATCAGGGCCTCGGCAGCTGTCCTGGGGCTGCGGTCTGGCTCTGCAGGAGTGCTGGGAAGGCCATTGGCGTTCTCACAGAGGACTTCTGGTCCAGGCTGGGGCGAGGCGGCCTGCACCTCTCCCTGGTCCTCCTCTTCTCCGGAAGCTGCAATCAGGGATGTTTTGGCTGATCTCAGAGGGTCAGGTACAGTCCCCATGGAATCTCTCTCCGGGAAAAACCTTGGAGCTCGCACCTGGACAGCACTCCTACAGGGAAGCAGCCGAAGTTCAAAGTGAAGATGCAATCAGGGGTGATTCCTCCGAAGGACCAATCTGTGAATCAAGGAAACAGTACCATTAACACAGTACAGTATCTGAGGGTTGAAACTATACCAATTTGTCACTTGTATAGGATCTCATAAGCACATGAAAGCTTTTCTTTCCATAACTGTTGATATAAATACAGATCTTTGGAAGAAAGATGATGGAAAAATTATTTTAGTTATACAAGTATTATCTTGATGTTAGTTTCTGCTTCATCCCATTGCTGTCTAGAAAATAGGCTTTTAACACATTAATACTTACATATGCACTTGATAACTACTTCAAGTCATTTGTATAATCTGATTTACCAGATATCAGAAAATCCTATAAAGCAACTGTAATCAAATGAATAAGTATTAAAATAAGTCTAAACAGATATGTAGACTAGATTATCTTGAAATAGATCCAGATATAAAATGAGGATTTAATATATGACAAAAGAGGCATTTCAGTTTAGTGACAAAAGAATGGATAATATAAGGGGCTGGCAAACTCTTTAGTCATCTGAAAGAAAAGAAAACTCTTATACCAATTCCAAAAATAAATCTTAGATAGACGTGGAGAGATTAAAGGTTAAAATATAAATATTTAAATTAAAAATTCTGTTAAGAAAATATAAGCTCATAAATATACCTAGGAGCAAGGTAGGTAGGTTTCTTTGGCAAGGCAGAAAATACACCCAGAATTATGAGAGAAAACATCAGCCAGATGACTAAAAAAAAATGACAAAACTTTTGCATGGCAAAAGATGACACAAACAGATACAATAGGTTTTAAAAAGTGTTTTCAACCCAGAGGACAGGCAAAAATATCTGAAATATAGTAGAAGTTCTTAAAAACTTATAAGGAGACAAAATAATCCATTGGAAAAATGGATATGGAAGCACAATTTATAAGGTAGGAAATCCAATAGCCAAGAACCTGATGAAAAGATGATCAAATTCATTTGTAATCAAAGAAATGCAAATAAAGAAACAATGAGATTTTACTCTATACCAACTGCACTTGCAAAAACTTTTACAGGAGCTGCTAACGATATTTTTCATAACTTAAAAAAAAAAAAAAATGTTGTAACACCATGGCCTGGGAAGACCTTGTGAAAGGAAGTATTTCTATTAATTGTATGTGCAAATGTGTATTATTGCAGCTTTCTTAGGGAAGTACTTTAGCTTTTAAAACTAAAAATATACATGTCCTTCACTCAGTGATCCTATCAATAGAAATAAAATACCAGCATGTGTAGATAAATATACAAGTATGTTTATTAAAAAAGCTTTCCCTGGTAGCTCAGATGGTGAAGAATCCACCTGCAATGGAAGAGACTTGGGTTCAATCCCTGGGTTGGGAAGATCCCCTGGAGAAGGAAATGGTAACCCACTCTAGTATTCTTGCCTGGAAAATTCTGTGGATAGAGACTGGAGGGCTATAGTCCATGAGATCACAGAGTTGGACACCACTGAGTGACTAACACATATACACGTGTTTATTGAAGAACTATTTGTAGACACAAAAAACTCAAACTGGTCTCCTTAAATAGGTGGAGAGGCAGAATAAATCATGATATAGCTGTACAGTAGAGCATTATACAACCATTAAAATAAATAGCTAATAAGGCTATAACTTTTCACTTGGGAGAAATTTCATCAAGGTATGGTTGAATGAGAAAAGCAAGGTACATAAAGAATATATGTTTTCATTTCTGTAAAACAATGACCTAAAACTCTACATATATATGTGTTATGTGTGTGTTTGTGTATAATTATATAAATTCCAAAGATATACATAATGAGACATATTTGGTGGCAAATGGAGTTTTGTGACTTAGAAATAGGGGAAAAGAGATGCAGGTATCCAAAAGTGGGAAAATTTTGGATTTTAACAAGTATAACTGAATCTTTAAAAGTATATATGAAAATTTATTCATGTGTGTTTATGCATAAAATTTTTCTAGAAAGAATAACCAGACTATGTGATGAAGACAAAGCAATGGTTCAGAAATTAGCAGGTGACTGTTTTAATATTACTTCTATCACTCACAGATTCTATGATCTCATGGGAATCACTTAATCTTTCTGCACCCCAAATTAACTCACTGGCAAAATGAATTATATGATTTCTAAGGGCTCTTCCAGCTCCAAAGTTCAAAGATCCTACTTTTTGCATGTGATGGATAATAAATCAAACAGCACAATCATAACTCCAGCTTTAGGATCAAAGTAAGGCAAAGGTCAATCTGGTTGCGCCCAGATTTTGAAAATAAATACTTTTGTATTTTGGTTCAATGGTACTTGATTGCTCAATCATATGACATTTTACAATAAATCCAATGTATCTTCTTTCCCAAATAGCTCTTCCTTCTAACTTCACTATTCATATTGATGGGTTAAATATTTTCCCATCCTTGGTCTTGACGGCTTTCAGCTCCCTCAAACCTCTTCCCCAGGTTTATGTTCCATTTCTTCCTTTCTAGAGTTTTCTGTTGCAGACACTTGTTGTGCCCCAAGCTTATTTTCCCTCTGCCTCTTTGGCGTCTGTCTTTAGTACTACTCTCTGACCTCCTCATCACTTGTTCTTCAAAACCCCACTTAAACCCCATCCTTTCTGAAGGCTCCTAAGGCCTTTTAAGTCATAAAATCTCTCTCTCTTTTCAAAATTCTACAGCTATTGCCATCTGTGTTCTTTGTATTGTGCTTCTCATATACTGTTTTTGTGTATAAATGTCTCATTTCTCCAGAAGTCCTTCAAGTCCCAGGAGGCAAGGGGACAATCTTATTCTTTCCTATTCACTCCTCAGGACACAGTGCAGAACCTTGTGCACAAAAAGGTGTTAATCGATCCCATTTCCCTCCAAAATGGCCATCATTAAGTCCTGCCAAACTTCAAAATAATAAGCAAATTTAAGCCATGACATGAAATAGTAATGAAAACACTATTTAAAAGAGTGCTATTTTTTGAAATAAAAGAGTTGTATCTTATTTATGAGACTGAATTACATATCTGTAATCCAGGTTTAAATAATTAAAAACAAGTCCATTGGCCACCTCCTATTAAAGCTTGGAAGATCAGAACACCTGGTTTGGGGACAGAACATCTTCTTGTTATATGGCTGGAGCCAAGAAGCCTGGCTTGCCAGAGAGGACTATAAAATATGAACACCTCAGAGTCCAGCAACTAAAGGTTGGAAGACTTAGAAAAGATGAGGGACTTCACTGAAATCTCAGAAGTCACCAAGTTGATCCCCATTTCCCACAGAGACCTGATTATACTAGTTTACATTTAAAAGAACATTTTCTTTTTGTTTGCTTTGTCAGTAGAAGTTAAATCATCCATCAATTCAAAAAGAAAAGCCCAGATTGCTTGGTTAACACATGTAATTTGAAATCTCTTGATTCATGAGTAGATAGGAAATCAACACTACTTGAAACATATTTGCTATTGTAATTGTCACTGCATCTCCATGAGCTCTGGACAGACTGCTTAACCTCAAGAAACAATTCTCCTCCTTTTGCTCCTTTCCTCTCCATCTAAATAGCAGAAATCTACAGTCTCTAATAGGTTACACAAATAGGTTATTTAAAAAATGTAATTACTTGGTGGTTTAGAGTGAGGAGTAAGCCTTTAAAATCAGTAGGATTCCATTGTGATAAGATTTAATAACGTCTAGAAATGAGGTTATTAAATGAGGTGGCCCACAGACTGAATAAATTCCTTCTGCAGGTCTGCTGTGTGTGTTTCTTGTGCAACTTTCCCTTCCATTTCCTTTCTCTTCCCCTCTCTCTCCTTTCCCTTTTTCTCTTCCCTTTCTTTGTCTATTGAAGAGATCATTCAGAAAAATCCTTATTTTCTCTCTTCTATTACTCCGCCTCCCCGCCAACCTCAGAAGATATGCATTTCCAGATACCAACACAAGGTGGCGATGTGAAGGTCAGTCTTTGTAGAGGGCAGGGGCATTCCAGACTCCACACAACCCTTCCTCACCTAGCCTGCTTCACTGCTTTGCATAATTTACCCTGGCTCCTATGGACAGGTAAGTTTCAGAGCTTTAAGAGCACTGACACAGTAGACTTCCCAACCTAACTTTCAGTCTTCCGAGGACAGTCTGGCCTTGTGTTTAAGAACATGAACCCTGGGGCCAGGCCCCCTGGGTTCCGCCACATATCAGTTCCACCACATAGCTCTAGCTTTGTGTGCTTGGGCAAGTAATTTAACATTTCAGGGCCCCAGTGTAATCCATAAATTAAGACTAATAATAATAATACAGCCTCACTGAGCTGCTGAGAGGAATAGACTTAGCTCTTAAAACAAGTAATGTCTTGGTTCATGTTAAACACCAAAGAAGTGTTAGCCTCTTTAAAAAAACCTCATATTTAAACTTTGATCTGGGGCTTCCTAGGCGGCGCTAGTGCTTAGCAACCTGTTTGCCAATGCAAGATACATTAAGAGACACGGGTTCGGGAAGATGCCCTGGAGGAGGACATGGCAACCCACTCCAATATTCTTGCCTGGAGAATCCCATGGACAGAGGAGCCTGGAGGGCTACAGTCCATCAGGTCACATAGAGTTGGACACAACGGACACGACTAAGTACGCGTGCAAACTTTGATCGATGTGAAAGAAAAATTCATGCTGACACTTGTTAAAATGATAAGGAAGACTTCATTTATGCTATTGCAATAGGGGTAAAGCCCATGGGAGGAGGAAAGAAAGACTGTGTTCAACTCCAAATACACAAAAATGTGTAGGGATTTATAACCAAGGAGTAGGTTTGTGTGTGAATGGGGGTGGGGTGGGGGCGGGTCAGTGGATGGAAAATGATTTAAGAAGAGACATCAAGGGAAGGGGGACTGTTGCTGAAGGCAACAATCTTAAAATTCAGCATTCAAAAAACTAAAATCGTGGCATCTGGTCCCATTACTTCATGGAAAATAGATAGGGAAACAATAGAAACAGTGACAGACTTTATTTTCTTGGGCTCCAAAATCAATGCGGATGGTAAATGCAGCCATGAAATTAAAAGACGCTAGCTCCTTGGAAGAAAAGCTATGACAGACCTAGACAGCATATAAAAAAGCAGAGATATCACTTTGCTGACAAAGGTCCATATAGTCAAAGCTGTGGTTTTTCCAGTAGTCATGTATGGATATGAAAGATGGACCATAAAGAAAGCTTATCAGTCCTGAGTGTTCATTGGAAGGGCTGACTGATGTTGAAGCTGAAGCTCCAATACTTTGCCCACCTGATACACAGAGATGACTCACTGGAAAAGACTCTGATGCTGGGAAAGGCTGAGTGCAGGAGGAGAAGGGGGCGACAGAGGATGAGATGGTTGGATGGCATCACCGACTCAACGGACATGAGTCTGAGCAAACTTCCAGGAGATAGTGAGGGACAGGGAAGCCTGGCATACTGTAGTTCATAGGGTCCGCAAAGAGTCAGACGCGACTTAGCGACTGAACAACAAATTGAGAATGACCAGATATCATGTGTATTCTCTCTAAATTGACCTAGCAGGATTGTTAAAACTGGACTCTGCAAGATCAGACAGTGAAGCCCAAGACTGAGATCTAATTAAGAAATGGGCTCACAGGAGCCCAGCTTGAGGTTAGTAAAGGAAGGAGTCCTTATCATCTCATCTCATTAGCAGCAGCAAACAAGAATTTGCTTACAAGACTCTCTGGGGCATTATGGCTTCTTTCTGAATTGGGCATGAATTCCACAGAAGCTGATGGTATCATTGTCAGTTTGTTTTTAAGTCTGTTGGAGAACTGGACTTTTGACAGCAGGTCCCTTTGGTGCTTTTGCCTTTAAAATTATGAACAAAGATTTAAAGCCTTGTTCCAGCAATGCAGCAAGGCTGCAGAGTAAACACTACTGACTTTTTACAGGAAAGGTAACTGAGGCCCAGAGGCTGACTTGAGGCCAATCTAATTCCTGCTGAATTGAACTCTTAGGAATGGTAATGCCTGGCCTCCTTCTATGCTGCTTCCTTATTATCTCTAACTCTGGAAAGAAAACGTAAAAACAGAGGCGAAAGAAAAGTATCTTCAGAGGAGAGGGAAGTTTCTTTCTGTAAGTGGTTTGCAACTTAGCAGCAGCTTGGATGGTACTAACACCGACTACAATGGCATTCATAACTGGTCACTTTATGAAAAGCTCGACTTGTTGAAAGCTGACACCACCACTGCTCATTCTGAAAATAGTGGGTTCCACTACTCAGCCGCGCTGCCTGTTTTCATAACAGACACCCACGCTTAATAAGACGGGCAGCAGGGAATCGCTGCCTTTTGTGACTTCCTCCAAAGCTGCTCTGGCGGGAAGAGCATCAGATGCAAAGAATGGGGAGAGGCTTGGCAGTCCTGGGCCAGCAAGACGCCAATATGCTGCAGATCACGCTGACAATCCTGTGGCAGCAATGACCTTTGCCCACTTATCGTCTGCGCTGCTAGAACAAGGGCTCCGGGATGTCATCAGATCTCTTTAGTGACATTAGGAAAGTGTCACAGGGACCCTGGTGTCCCTGTTTACACTCATCTGACTGCAGCCATCAGATGGATGATCACAAAGACCCTTGGAGAACAGTGGGGTGAGAGATAAGAGACTGTTAATCCTCAAAAAAAGGATAAAGAAAAAATGTCATCTGGCTTCCTATTCAATCCGATTTTATTTGCTCCCTTTACTTGGAACCCTTGCCTAGATCATTTGCATTCTGAACCCAGCAGATCCTGCCAGCGCGCAGCTTTAAGGGGAGGTGATTCAGTCCCAGGAAAACACCCACAGGCTAGGAAAAGCAGTTGCTTCTTCTTTCTTTAAAAAATCATACCCTCACACTAATAGCTGCCTCAAATGCACTCTTCAAAGATATCAGCTGAAAAACTGGTTCTTCCCTTCGAACTGCATCTAAAGTCAATCAGAAGGCTCAAGAGTCAGGCAGTCTCTGCTTTGTGCCAACAGTGTCCCAGACTTTTGGTTATAATGGTCATTTTAATAAAGGCACATGAGAAACAGGCTGCATCCCTTCCCTTTTCAGCTTTTCTTTTGTTCTCCAGTGTTTCAGAAAAACAAATGCATGGCTTGTGATCTCATTGAATTCCATGGTAAGCAGGGCTGGACAAAAACAAAGAAGTAAAAATGGGCTTTAAAAAGCATGAAGACCCCAAATATATCCTTCCTTTTTGTCAAATATGATTTGAAAAGACGACTTCTAAATTCACAACTGATTAGAAGCACACAGTACAGCAAGCACTCCCTTACTGTTCTTTATATTCCAAACACTGTTCTTTATGTGAATTTATTTGACCCTCAGAACAACTCCAGGTGGATGGTCCCCCTCTGAATTTCATGTTGCAGAACTGGAAGCTGAGGCAAGGTCATGCAAGCAAGCAATGAGAGAGAACAGATTTAAATCCAGACCACTGGCTCCAGAGTCCAAGTTGTTAACCAATTTTACACAGGAGAGAGATGGGCATTTCTTCTAGAAGCAAGCTCAATGACCTGGGCAAGAAAGAAGCATAGTCAGACAATGAAGAAACAAGAGAAACTCAGAACTAACATAGCCTTGAAACCACTTACTAGCTCAGGCTAATAGAGATAGACTAGGCAACACAGAAATTCCTGCTCTTCAAAATGATTTATCCAATTTGAATGCATTAAGGGTCACAGTTTTCTGAGAAGCTGATGAAAACTATGTACTCTTTCTAGAAACACATGTGCACACACACATATATGTATGTAGATAATTTTAGGAAATTCATGTCTGGAAAACTTTCTAAGACTGCACGTTAATATCCTTTTGTCTGAGACCTTGGAGAAATGTCACAAAATGGAATTTACCTGCCTCAGGATTGTTATAGAGCTTAAAGCAGTTAAACACTCTGCTGGTTCTTAGAGAATAACAGATACACAATTAGGAACTATTATTATTTAAAAATATTATTTTGGAGTCATTTACCTAAGAAGGTAGAAACCATACAATCTATTTCTAGAAAGCCAACTTAAATGTCCCAAAACTTAAATAAGTTTACAATATGTTCTCCCAAACCCCTGACCAAACGCCATCATTTGAAGAGGAAAGTTTTAGCTAACTTGAAAATAAACACAATAGTGAGCTCCATTCTTTTCAGATCATGTAGGAAATGTGACCTTTTTGGTTTTTTTCCTCAGCAAAGTCAAGACTCAAGCTTTAGTAACCTTCAAAAATTAACCCCTCAGTAGCTCCACTGTCCCACCTGTGGAGATAAATATCTAAAGTCACCTAAGATCATTTCTATAGATATCCAAGATACCTAAGTATATAAGGTATATAAATATCAAAGTTGCTGTTTGAAAAACGTCTTAAAAATATTTAAACTTGAACTATTGTAGGGAAGAATGATTAAACATTTGTTTTGCCTTTTTTTTTTTAACCTTTTCCTAATCAAGCTGTCTATTATCATTTACTAGGCTTGCTTTATAGATATTTGAATATTTTCACTCGCAACTCAGCTTTGAAGGTCTTCAGTTGCAAGCTTGTCTTAACTGGAAAGAGAAGGCAACAGGATCTCAGGGGTAAAAGGTAGGTAAACAACAAGCTGTTGAAATAAACCCAGCAGTCAGTATTTGCATTTTTTTTTTTGCATTTGCATTTTCAACTGCTGTGTTAGACAGGAACAAAGCTGTCCCGCAGCCTGATTTTCTCCAAGATCCATTAGCGCCACGGAGCGTTACAAACAAGGATTTTTGTCTTTGCTTCGTTTGACCTTCCAGGCCTGCGGCCACCCTTCTCCCACCCACACAGGTGCGTCTCATTAAAACCTGGCCTCTGGCTCCACCCACTTCCCTTCTGGCCACGTGCCTCCCCACGTGTGGCAGCCCTGGAGGGGGCTGCTGAGCGGAGACCGCAGCTAGCACTAGCCAGCGGTAGGAAAGCTTACTAGCGATTTTGGCCAATTAGTTCAAGTCACACTGGGGCCTTTAATGGGACAATGAAAAGTGTCTGATGGCAGGGTTTGTGGTGACCGGACACAGATGTGAAAAGAGAGCGCTTCCCCAAACGTCAGCCAGGGCTCTTCTTAATGCAAGTGGATTTGAGGTTCTTGCTTACCTGGGAAAGAATTCCGAGAGGAACTTACAGGTACGACGTGGATTTGTTTATCCGCCCACACACAAGGGGAGTGTGGACCACTTCAGAAGGAGAGAGAATGCCAGAGTGCGCGAGAGTGCAAGAGAGAGAGAAGGACAGAGAGAGAGAGACAGAGAAAGAGAGAAATTCAAAATATTAGTGGTTAGTTTTTATGGGCTAAGTAATTTCATAGGGTAAGAAGTGGGAGGACTGTACCAATTATTTTGGGGAAGGGGCAGGGATTTCTAGGAACTGGGCCACCACCCACTTCTTGGCCTTTTCTCTTCCGCCTCAGAACTGTCATGGCGCTGGTGGGCATGTCATTTACATGCTAATATATTACAATTAGCCTGTGATGAAGCTCAAGGTTTACTGCAAGTCGAATCTTGCGCCATCGTGGACCTGGTTGGTTCTAACCTGTCTTTGTCATGTCCCTATGGCCATGTGGTTCTTTCAAAGGTCATGCCCTGCTCCCTTTCCTCCTGTTTCATCCTCTCCTAGAGAACAAGGTGGGAAGGAGGGAGAAAGCGAAGTGAGGAAGCTGATGGATCCCTTGCGGCACAGACCTTCTGCTGTTGACCTGCATGTCTGGGAGAGTTTGGGATACTCTGCTCTTTTTTTTTCCCTTTCTTTCTTTAAATGGTTAGTCTTTATTTTTGGCTGCACTGCATGCAAGGTCTTAGTTCCCTGACCAGGGACCGAACCCGTGCCCCCTTCAGTGGAAGCACAGAGCCCTAACCATAGGACTTGAAGAGAATTCCCATGGGTGTTCTGTTCTGCTCTTGAGAAGGAGTAGTTTCCTTGTTGAGGTCAGAATCTTCTTTGGGTGAGGTCTGAGTTGTGATTAGCGAAAAAGGTGAACCAACCTGTCACTCTTTCTAGTTTATAGTCTGTAAAGTCCTAAGTTAGGCCTCACTGAGGTTCTTAAAATTTTTGATTTTGCCCTTCAGAAGATTTAAATCCATTTGAGGAGACAAGACAAATTGAGTCCAAAGCTATAAATGATCAAGCTAGTCTATAATTAAGTGATTAATGATGTAGTAATAAACCAGAGTTTATAGAAGTTTAAGCCATGGGAGGGGCCCATACTTCTTATTCAGCTGACACTTCCTGGTACAATTTCTCTGTCCACTAGAAAAAATTACTTGTGTAAGTCTGAAGAAAACTGAAAGTAAGAGAAAGTGAGCAAGTAAGAGTAAAAAAATAAATATATAAAATAAGTCACACTTTAAGTCACAATGAGACAACTAGAAAGTACTTTTACATCCATTCCCTCATTCAATAAATTGAGTAACTTCTTGATGCTGGATATTCAGATATAAATAAGATACATTCATCTTTTCTGAGGAGCAGCTCACAGTTCCTGTAAATCATTAATTTCAATACAACATAAATGTTGGAAAAGAAACAAAAGCAAATGTACTATGAAGGCACAGAGGTCCCATTATTTCATTTGGTTACAGAGTCGAGGAGCTGCAGTTTTGTAAGATTTATTTAATACAGTCCGGAGGATGTAGACATTGATCTATGGTAGATATTCTTACTTTGCACTACTGATGTTTTGGACCAGATAACCCTTTGTGGGGAGGGACAGAGGAATGACGGTCCTGTGCCTGTACCCTAGCAGCACCCCTACCTCCTTTTGGTGGTAATAAAAAAATGTCTCCAGACGTTGCCAAATGTCTCCTGGGAGGTAAAACTGTCCCCAGTTGAGAACCACTGATCTAGGAGACAAATGTATCCACTTGGATAGAAAGCAGCATCTTCAGAATGAATACCATGAGTGGATGTTACAGCCTTTGAATTTACTCCAGGTACATATGAATTAATGATAGAGTTTTCTGCTCTCAAGTCAAACATAGTGTTCTTCATATTCTACCTGTCAGAATGCAAATTTTTTTTGAGAATGCAAATTAATACAACTTTTTTTGGCAGTATGTATCAAAGATACAAGGTCAAATACACTCTGACTCAACAATTTCACCTTAGGTACTTGTGAGTTAAATACATGTACTAATTGATATATGTACAAGGTTATTCACTGCATGAAACAGCAAAAGATTAGAAGCAATCTAAATATTCATTTATAGGGAGCAGGTTAGTTACAAAATTTATGGCACGTCCATATAAGTTCAACTAGGTGAAAGTTTCTCAGTTGTGTCCGACTCTTTGTGACCCCATGAACTATATAGTCCATGGAATTCTCCAGGCCAGAATCCTGGAGTGGGTAGCCTTTCCCTTCTCCAGGGAATGTTCCCAACCCAGGGATCGTTCCCAACCCAGGGATAGTTCCCAACCCAGGGATCGAACCAAGGTCTCCTGCATTGCAGGAGGATTCTTTACTAGCTAAGCCACAAGGGAAGTCCAAGAATACTGGAGTGGGTAGCCTATCCCTTCTCCAGATGATCTTCCAACCCAGGAATCGAACTGGGGTTTCCTGATTTTCAGGCAGATTTTTTGCTATATAAGCAGTCAGATTTAATAATGAGGAAACTTTTATATATTGATATGGAATAGTCCAAAACATATTGTTAGGTAAAACAACAAGTAAGACAAAAATATGATGATAGTTAAAAAAAAATCCCTAAGATACAAAGCAGTATGTTTCCAATGCTATTAACTATATTAGAAGGGGAAAAATGAGTATCTTTTGCTTGTGTATACATAAAATATCTGTGCAAGGATAAGTAAGAAATTGTTTTCAAGGGACGAGAACTGGGTGTCTGGGGGAATAGGATGGGTAGAAGATTTCATTCATATTCTTTGGTACTTTTTAAATTTTAAGTTATATGAATGTACACATGTTAAAAAATAATTAAAAATTTAAAAGCTCGTGCTCCCCTCCTAGGCAAAACTGAGAAAATCTGCACCCTGAATCTTTTCTAACAGTGTTGATGGATTTGTGCTGATCTATCCTTTCACACTCTTTCCATCTACTCTTTGTTCTGTAAGGAGATCAGTCTGGAATGCAACCAGTTAAAAAGAAACCATAATTTCCTTATCCATCTTGGTTATCTACAAGCTCCAAGCTAGGCGATATAATTATTTTTCAAAGTCAACAGCTGAGAAATGCTTTTTAAAGCGATGTCTGTTGGGCCACAAAATAAAGTTTACTTAAGTTTCTTTTCCCAGACTCTCTGACTCCTGTTTATCAGTTGATTTCCTTTTTTTCCCTCCCTCCTTTCCTATTCCTGGTAGCTTGAGCAGTTGGTCCTCAAGTCATATATACTTCAAACAATAAATCCAAGAATGGCCTAAAGCCAGACTCTGAGAAACTGGGTCAAAACATCAATGAGAATGATTAAAAAAAATTATTTTGTTTATATTTTGAGAACTGACAAAATATTAAGATATAAAGTGTAGAAAACATATTTTAATTGCCAGTTATCAAATCCACCTCTTCTGTCTCTACCAGGCTTAACTGAATTTATCATGTCTCACAACAGTGCAATACCATACTACTAGGTTTCATTTAGCCAATTCTGAAAACCTACCCTCCACTTGCTGCTTGTGTTATCTTCCAAAACAAATATACACTATGTCACTTCTCTGTGCAAAACAATTTTAATGGTTCTCCATTACCTATAAAATAAGATACATGCTCCTTAGCACAGTTTAAAAAATGTCCTTCACTATCTGATCCAGTTGTCTTTTAATAGTGACATCCTCTCTCATCATCTGTCAGTCCTTGTATGTTGCTTACTATTCTTTCAACAAGCTTCAAAGAGGGTTATTATCTTTATTTTACAGATGAGAAAACTGGCTCAGAGAAATCCAGGTCGCCAAAGCTGCAAATTCAGTAAGTTGGCATAGTTGGAATTCAAATCCTGGTGAGTCTGAACCCACACTCTACTGCCTCCACAAGCACAAAATCAGAGGCAAAAATGAATTCATGATGTATGCATATTAAAGACAGAAAGAGGGGTAAATATGCAAAGCTTTTTGGAATGATAATGTCTCCTTAGGACCTTTTCTGATTACATCAACCCAAACCAGTTGTCCCATCTCTCATCTCCTGTGGTTAACTGTTCATTGTTGTTGTACCAATGGACATTTTACCTCATCCTTTGTTTTCCAGGCAGAGAGCACAACTAAAACAAAGGTGGGAACTTGCGGGTAAGGGTGAAGAGCTCAGCGTGGCAACTGGAGCTGAGTAGGAGGGCAGGGGAGTGATGTCAGGTGAAGGGACAGCACAGGGCTTCTACATGTCTTTGCTCAGGTATCGTCTTCCCAGTGAGGTCCTCCAGACCAGCCTATTATTAAATTGCCAATCTCCGATTTCTACTCTCTGTTACTTCTGAAGTCCTACTAAGCTTATGTGTAATTCTACTTCTGGGAAGTGAGCCTCAAGAAGTAAACAAAACAACGTACAAGTGTTGGTGAACAGAGACATTCATTGGAGGGTTATACAGCAGAAGCTCTCTAAATAACCTCCATCCAGCTAAAGAGCTTTCCATTCTCAATGTAGGCTTTACTGGTAAGAATCATGACTCATGGAACCTTCACAGAAGGTAGGGTAGCCCCTTCTCTGGTGGTCCTGCCCAATTCTATTTCTATCACTTACGTTGTATTAAAACCAAGGGTCAGTGGCTCTTCCTAAACTTGCTCATGTCAATTGCTTGTGTTCGCACCACCACATCATTTGACTACTGCATTGCATAAAAAAGGATAAAACTTGATGACGAAAGTGTTTTTGCTTCTTGGAAACCAAGGTGAATGCTTTGGTAAGACTTGACAAAGGTAGGTCACTAAAAAAAAAAGGAGTGATCAAATTAGGAATGGGTAAGATGGCTATAAAAGAGGAAAATAACATTCAATATTGTTATCCTTAATTAGAAATTCTTTGCTTTACTTTAATAAAACTGAAGTAGAAAAATATCAGAGTCCATTATGAGCTTATACAAGAAAAAGGATACAAAACTCCAACTAGTGGTTTCATCTGCCCTATATCAAAAGGCTAGTGAATGATGAAAATTCAAATGTTTTATGTTGGAAGGAAAATCATAGGAATGTATGTATCATTTCATAATTTCTTATTTTCTCTAGTTTTGATCAATTATATCAGTAAGTTGTGATGCTATAGGCTCTAAGAAATTTATATCTAATATAATATGTAGAGAAAACACATATGCAGAAAAAATATTAGAAGGAAATATAGAAAATATTAGTGTGTTGATATATGGTAGTTTTATGGGTGATTTAAAAAATTTTATTCTTTTGTACTTTTAAAACCCTGTAGTCTTATTTCCACTGTGTAAAACTTAGTAAAAAATGTAAAGAAGAATAAGAATGAAGAAATATTATTACTGCCAAATCAAACTCCAGAACCCTGAAACCTATTTTATAACCCAGGTTAAAACTCTGGGTTCCCCATTGCTAAGAGTATCAGTAAGAAGGATGTTTTTCTCTAACATGGCACTTTCAGATCTTGTTTTCTCTCGATTCACTTTGGATTTTCAGATATTACACCAGCTCTTTACTTTGTCTAACTAAATCAGTTCTGTCCTCTAGTCCGAAGTATACAATGAGACTCCACTGGATACCTGAGAAGAAATTTGGGGTTAAACCCGCCTCACTGAGGTAGTTGCTGCCTTAGAAGGTTTATAATCACCCTGATGTTTCTGGTTCAACAGCATTAACATGCCTTTTCTAGGAGTTACTTATCACTGTTCCTCATCAGCCCTTGGCATTCTTTCTTTCTGGGCTCCAGTCAGTCTCTGGCTTCTGGTTTAAGCCATTGAAAAGGCACAGTCATTTCTCTCTCTTACTGCTTGTTTTAAGACATATTATGTCCTCTTTTTGTTTGTTAATATCTTTAAGTTCTACATGAATTTGTGTCTGCTCTTGAATGATAAGAGAAGATTTCAACTGTAGTGGGGAGGAATTCAGAAGAATCCACAAAAAGAAAACACAGACATGGGGAAAATATACCAGTTGTTCAAGGAAGAGTAGGTTGTCCTGAAAATTCAAATATAGTGTACTCATATGCAGGAGTATCAGTAAAAATGTTTACCAATTAGTACACGCCTATGTGTGCCTGACTTATCAGATGCAATGCTATGTATAAAACAACCAATACTGGTATGTAGTTACATAAAAATGGCTATGGGGAGCCAAAAGCTGATACTATAGATCAGGTGAGACTGGAAAGCCTTTATTGGCTTTGTTAACAAATTTGGGTTTCTTCAGTGGGCAGTAGGAAGCTACTAGAGCTTTTCCAACAGGCCAGTGAGACAATCAGTTTACAAATGAAGTGGATTTCAAATTACACTGACTGGTAGAAAAGAATTCAGTGAGGGAGATCAGTTACAAGGCTACTACTGCCACCTAAAAAGGTAGTGGGAGTCCATCAATGTTGTTAATATAAAGAATATAAAGAGAAAAGAGATATGAAAACTATGGTAGAGGTGCCATGTGGGAGGGAAGCAAGGCTAGGGAGGAATCAAAGATGATTCCAAGATTTCAAATCAGAGCGACTGGGAGGATGTTGGGAAGGTTGACAAGATGATTAAAGGATAGGGAACCACATGTACACACAGCTATATTTAAAATGGATAACCAACAGGAACCTACTGTATAATACAGGGAACTCCGCTCAATATTATGTAACAACCTAAATGAGAAAAGAATTTAAAAAAGAATAGATACATGTATATGTATAACTGAGTCACTTTGCTGTACATCTGAAACTATGACAGCATTGTTAATCAACTACATTCTAGTATAAAATAAAAAGTTTTTTAAAAATAAAGAAGCTCTAACCTGAAAAACAAAGAAACAAACAAAAAAAACTTAACATGGACCAAAGCTGGACTGGAAGACTTTTAATGGGTGTCTGTGTGAAAGTTGGCAAATGGCATGAATGGGGTTACTCCTCTTAGCTGCTCTTCCACTGCTGTCTCTGTCTGTGCCTCTTAAGTCCAAATAAACATATAACCCAATAAAAACAGTGCACTTAATATGCAGCTTCTCTTTCCAATTACATTGGTCCTGTGTATTCCTTTTTATATAGAAATTATGGAGCCACTACTAAGGTACCTAAGTGATGAATGATGGGAATAGCAGGCCTACAACCAGTGCTGTGCTCGATCTCCATAATCAGTAACATCATGTAGCTTGAAACTGGCCATGGTGGGAGTATTTACAGAATACTGTAATACTGGCAACACAGAAACTGCCAAACTATAAACGGAGGGTTGTTCTTCTCCTAGAGAGCCAGTTATTAAATATTTATACCTCTCTTGAGAAATTGGCTATGAAAGCAAGAAAAATAGTGAAATTTTATACATGCGCTTGAATGACTGTAGGGCAACATTTAAGAATATCAGTTGGAAGGAGAAAAGGGGGAAGCATATAGTTTTGAGCTGTGCTTGATATACCTGCTATTAAGGTTCAGGCAAGGTGGGATGGCAGAATTTATTCCCACTTAGGAGGAATTTTTAAATATTTCTAAGTTAGCTATTGTTTCCTTGAAGGAAAAACTTCTTTTGATTTTTAAGACAATATTTAATACTCTGGCATAAATATATTTTTCAAAGATGACCACTGTAGGCAATTCCTGCTTCTTATCCTTCCTGTAGCAGTGATCCTGCTGAATTTCCTCTGCAAGTCTGGTGAATTATTCAACTGTGTAATAATGACTTTTCTTCAGTAGGCTAGCATGCTTAATATGTGAGTGTTAGTCACTCAGTCATGTCTGAATCTTTGTGACCCCATGGACTATAGCCTGCCAGGCTCCTCTGTCTATAGAATTCTCCAGGCAAGAATGGGTAGCCATTTCCTTCTCCAGGGGATCTTCCTGACCCAGGGATCGAACCTGAGTCTCCTGCATTACACGCAGATTGTTTACTGTCTGAGCTACCAGGGAAGCCCAATATGTAAAACAGTTATTTAAAAAGATAGCAATTCATCTCAAAGGTATATTACTAAACTTCTCTTTTAGGGCACCTTTCTGGAACTAGGTCTGTGTTAAAACATCTACCCCATCCCTCTACAACCCCATCTGCCTGGTCTTTCTCCTCCCTCCTACAAAAAACTAATGTAGTTTGTATTCACTCGTTTCATAATGAATTATTTCTAAGGCTTAATCCCTCAACTGTGAAATTTATTACAGAAATTCTTAACCACAGCGGGCAGGATACAATAGGTTATTATGCCTAAATGACATTTTAGTTGGATTAAGGTTAAGATCCCCATTATTTAGAACCATATTCTCCCATACAGGACAAAAATACAGTTCTGCAAGCCTCCTCAAATATTAGAAAAAACTATAGATTGAGTGACAGAGATTCCCATGTGATTTTCAAGACAACGATAGCGAGGCTGTGCTGTGCTTAGTCACTCAGCCATGTTCGACTCTTTGTGATGCTATGGACTGTAGCCCACCAGGCTCTTCTGTCCATGGGATTCTCCAGGCAAGAATACTAAGTGGGTTGCCCTGCCCTCCCCCAGGGGATCGTCCCAAAACAGGAATCGAACCCAGGTCTCCTGCATTACAGGTGGATTCTTTACCATCTGATCCACCAGGGAAGCCCAAGAATACTGGAGCGGGTAGCCTGTCCCATCTCCAGGGGATCTTCCCGACCTAGGAATTGAACTGGGGTTTCCTGCATTGCAGGTGAGTTCTTTACCAGCTGAGCTACCTGGGGAGCCCCAAGAAAATGAGTAGGCATTATCACAGAATCCAATCTCTTGTTCTGTGGTTTAATACATAATTGATGCTCAAAAATATTTGTGGAGTAACAGCATATTTTTCTGTAGTAGTAGAGTTCTCATTGCACTAAGCTTTAAATCAAATATTTAAGGAACTAAGGCAATACATGTCTCTTTCATTTAAAATTCTATTGTATAACTGTCAGGTTAATTTAACTAAGAGAAATATCAATAACCTCAGATATGCAGATGACACCACCCTTATGGCAGAAAGTGAAGAGGACCTAAAACACCTCTTGATGAAAGTGAAAGAGGAGAGTGAAAAAGTTTGCTTAAAGCTCAACATTCAGAAAACTAAGATCATGGCCTCTGGTCCCATCACTTCAAGGGAAATAGATGGGGAAACAGTGGAAGCAATGTCAGACTTTATTTTTTGGGGCTCCAAAATCACTGCAGATGGTGATTACAGTCATGAAATTAAAAGATGCTTACTCCTTGGAAGGAAAGTTATGACCAACCTAGATAGCATATTTAAAAGCAGAGACATTACTTTGTGAACAAAGGTTCATCTAGTCAAGGCTATGGTTTTTCCAATGGTCATGTATGGATGTGAGAGCTGGACTGTGAAGACAGCTGAGCGCCAAAAAATTGATGCTTTTGAACTGTGGTGTTGGAGAAGACTCTTGAGAGTCCCTTAGACTGCAAGGAGATCCAGCCAGTCCATCCTAAAGGAGATCAGTCCTGGGTGTTCATTGGAAGGACTGATGCTGAAGCTGAAGCTCCAATACTTTGGCCACCTCATTCGAAGAGTTGACTCATTGGAAAAGACCCTGATGCGGGGAGGGATTGGGGGCAGGAGGAGAAGGGGATGACAGAGGATGAGATGGCTGGATGGCATCACCGACTCGATGGACATGAGTTTGCGTAAACTCCGGGAGTTGGTGATGGACAGGAAGGCCTGGCGTGCTGCGATATATGGGGTTGCAAAGAGTCGGACACGACTGAGCAACTGAACTGAACTGAATAGCATGTAAAGCTTGGGTATTTATTCTTAGCTTGAGTATTGTTACTTCTGTGGGAGGAAAATATTATGAGACCTATTGATTAATTACTATTTTAAAATTATCAAAGCAGAATACATAGTGACATGAAATATATAAAGGAAGTGAGGAAAGGGATGTGGTAAATTGATGGACAAAAGGAGTGGGGAAAAAAGAGAGATAAAAGGCTTCACTTTATCTGCTGGCCTTAGTACAGTTTCTCAGGGGTGAAGAAGGTGGCTTCATATTGATAACCTCTGGGGCCTGTATCAAATCCGGTGACTAAGTCGGTCTCCCTGCAATCTGCTCTGATGCTGAGAAAACAAAGTTCAGTTAACTAGAATCAAATTAGCTTATCAAAGTTGCCAGACAAATGTAGACCTCACTGTATTTGAAAATACAAACGGTTCATCTATTTGTTACTCTTTCAAGCATATTTTTTCTTACATATATTGTATCATATTTGGCATTTTTACCTTTGACACCTCTCCTATAAATCTCATGCTTAGAGATACACATAGAAGAAACAATACCTCATCACACATATTGCTAAAGGCCAAGTGATGGCAGAAAACAAGGTGTAGAATGATGCAGAAGTTGGAATGTGGCACAGCAGAGCAGGATTAGAGTGCATGGGAAAAGGGGCAATTGAGGGAGAAGGCAAACATCTCAGAGGCTGCCATGCTCAAGGACAGCTACAGTGGCAAGTCTGTGAATCAGGAGGATTTGACAATACAAATTTAGCATGTCACACTAAGGAAAGATGAGTATTGTTTGGAAGCATGTACACTCCATCATATAGGTTAGCAATGTTTTATGATATGGAAGCATATTTATTGAGCATGTACTATGCTGCAGGTGTTCTCGTGTCCTAAAGACTTCATAAACTTTATCTCATTTAAAACCCACAATAACCCTTTTTGTTGTTATTTAGTGGCTAAGTTATGTCTGACTGTGACCCCATGGACTGTATGTAGCCCGTCAGGCTCCTCTGTCCATGGGATTCTCCAGGCAAGAGTACTGGAGTGGTTTGCCATTTCCTACTCCAGAGGATCTTTCCCATCCAGAGATTATTAAACCCCTGACTCTTGAGTCTCCTGCATTGGCAGATGGATTATTTGCCACTGTACCACCTGGGAAACAAGGCGATGGACAGGTGGTTAAAACAATAGTCTGGACTAACAGTGAGAAGGGGAGTGGAAAGAGGAAGGACATGGATATGATACATCTTTTCAAGGAAGAATTACCAGGACTTGAATTCTAACTGTTTAGAGAGAATAATGGCAAAACTGGAAACTGGGCCTACGTGTTGGTGAGAAGGCTGTAAAAATTAGGTTTTTAATATAAGACTAGAGGGAGTGGATCGAGAGGGGAAGGCAATAGAGTCACAAAATGGAACTGCTGATGCTGAGTACCGAGACAAGTCACACTGTACCACACCACACAGGACTCTGCTAATCCCATAAGGAATTTCCTTCCAGAGTTTTACGGTTGCTCATATCACTATGGCAGTCATGATTATCTTAGCACTTACTATTTTATGATTTATAAAAATAATATTTTATTTTCATATTTTCAATCACTCTTTGGCCATTCAATTCAAACTTTCATTTCCACTGATTTCCTGATGGCGTGTTTCTAATTGTGTGAAAACAACTGCCATTAATGGGATTTTTGCTTCAATGGAATACTTAGGTTATCACAAATTTTTCTGTCAATATATTAGCTATACTAGTGGATTTCGAGCTTTTTTTTGACACAATATTTCTTTAAAAAATTACCCCACAATCCAGTACACACATTTTTATCCAATTGTTTAGCCCACTAAAATAAAACAGTACTAAAACAATACTTCTGATATTTCAGATAAATGATATTCCATCCCATTTTAAAATGCTGACTAGATGCTGACTCACATACAGATTGGGTAAACAAGAAGAGCATACTGTATAGCACAGGAACTATATTCAATATCCTATAATAAACCATAATGGAAAAGAATATGAAAAAGAAATATATGTATGTACATACATATATATACACATATGTATATACATATATATCCTTATATTGTTGTCGTGTTGTTCAGTTGCTAAGTCCTGTCCAACTCTGCAACTCCGTGAATTGCAGCACACCAGGCTTCTCTGTCCATCACTATCTCCCGGAGTCTCCTCAAACTCATGTCCATTGAATCGGTGATGCCATCCAACCATCTTATCCTCTGTTGCCCCCTTCTCCTCTTGCCCTCAACTTTTTCCAGCATCAGGGTCTTTTCCAGTGAGTCAACTCCTTGCATCAGGTGGCCAAAATATTGGCGCTTCAGCTTCACGTCAGTCTTTCCAATGAGTATTCAGGGTTGATTTCCTTTGGGGTTGACTGGTTTGATCTCCTTGCTGTCCAAGGGACTCTCAAGAGTCTTCTCCAACACCACAGTTTGAAAGTGTCAATTTTTTGGTGCTCAGCCTTCTTTATGGTACAACTCTCACATCCATACATGACTACTGAAAAAAACATAGCTTTTATTATATGGACCTTTGTTGGCAAAGTGATGTCTCTGCTTTTTAAAACACTGTCTAGGTTTGACATAGCTATTCTTCCAAGGGGCAAGCCTCTTTTAATTTTGTGGCTGTAGTCACCATCTGCATTGATTTTGGAGCCCAAGAAAATGAAATTTGACACTGTTTCCACATTTTTCCCATCTATTTTCCATGAAGTGATAGGACTGGATGCCATGATCTTAGTTTTTTGAATGTTGAATTTTAAGCCTATATATAAATAATATTTTATATTATATATATAAAACTAAATCAAACACCAAAACCATAATGTTATAAAGCAACTATGTGTCAATAAAATAAATTTTTAAAAAGTGTTGACTAAAATCCATCAAATTTATATTTACAGTGACCCAAAGATTGAAAAACAGACAGCTTAACTGAGAGCTTCAAATAAGAGGCCAGCTTGGGCCTCTGGTGCCCACACAGAATCTAACATGTAAAAGCTTCAGAAATGTTGCAAATAGGAAAGAGGGAGGGAATCACATCATTTGGGTAGATCCTCCATTTTTCTTAAAAAAGATTTGGTAAATTCATTGCATGACTATCTCAGTGTATGCCATCTGCAAACTTAGTAAATTTGTCCCCAAGTTCCAGACAATCCCAACTGTAGCATTAATCTAACAGTCACAACAAATTGGAGTTTAAAATTGTCTGAAGTTCATGGACAGGCAATAGGAGCGATAGATGTAGCCAGAGGAGCTTCAGTTGCTATGGCAAGCACTGTGTCATGGTGACTTCTACATCCTCCAGGATGGGGCCAGGCAACCTCTGTGTGTGTATGTATGTGTGTGTGTGTGTGCACGCTTATTGTGTGTGTGTACAATCATACACAGGTATGGGGGGGATGAAAGCAACTTTAGAGTAAAGCAGTGCCTTTGTCTGAGAGGAGAACTCAAATAGAAGACAGGTTTGGCCCTGTGACTGAAAAATAGAACAAATGCTGGATCTCTAATTTTAAAGCTTTACCAAGGATGTCTACATTTTATTATTCAAGATAGTCTAATCAATAATAAAATAGCAGCATCCTGCCTAGAGCCAGCAGCCACTCAATGCTAGACTGAGTCAGCACATTCTTTGATCCTGGTTGTATTTGAGTAATTTTGGTACCAGTAGGAAAAAAGAAATCAAATCAAAGATAAAAGACAATAGGATAGCTTTCTTCTTCCTTCTTGAGAGCAGATTTGGATTCCCCGACAGTTGGACTAGATCTGCTCTGGCAGTCCTGTGGCCCTGCTGACATGATAACTGTGTCCATCCTTGGAGGAGGAGCAGAAAGCAGCCCTCCTTCCCTCCTCACTCATTTCCTGCCAGCCCTGCAAAGAGCTCTAGGAAAAGTAATTGTGCAACCCCTTCCTTGACTGTTTATTTCTTCCTTAATGAAATAGACCTTTGTTTATCTCCTTGTCCATGTCAACAGGAATAACAAACTGTTACGGTGTAATGTTGTCACCGTAATGCAATCTGGGTCCTAATCAGACTAGTTAATATTTGCCAACACATTTCATAAAAAAAAGAGAAAATCAAAACCCCAGCCTGCTTAACTGATCTTAACAGTGGGTCAGTTTCCTGTGGAGCTCTCAGTTTCATAATGTCTACAATTAACCTAGGCCAGGCAGACTTAATTTTAAAGGAAGTTTCTCTGAGCCTTACCTGTCTCAAGGGGCTTGAATTCCAGGAAATTCTTGCTTAAAAACAGAATTACCTGTCTCAGAGTTCAGAGCTATTTTGTCCCTCTGCCATATAGCAAATAATATAGAATATTTTTGATACTAACAATGAATTTAGTAACCATTCTCTCATATTTATTGATCACCTACTATATATACTAGGTATAATCATGTATAATTATACTTTATATACAATTCTTACTCATATTTATTCTAGCATCTATTGCACTGATCTTTTAAAAATTGATTTAAAACATTTTATTGAGGTGTAATTGACTTACAACATTTTATTAGATTCAGGTATATGACATAGTGATTCAATTATTTTTATAGCTTATACACCATACAAAGTTACTGTGATATTACTGACTATATCCTCTGTGCTGTACATTAAATCCCCATGACTTTTTTATTTTAGAACTGGTAGTTTGTACCTCTTAATTCCCTTCACCTATTTTGCCCATCCTCTGACCCCCTTAGCCTCAGGGAGCAACCACCAGTTTGTTCTATTTGTCTGTTTCTGTTTTCTTAGATTTGTTTAATCTTTTAGATTCCACATATAAATTAAAATATACACTGATATTTAGGTTCCTTTCAGAATATTTATTTTAATTAAATTGTTATAGTTTTGCTAATGATATTCTAACTCATTTTAATGTAACCTGTCTTAATTAGAGATTCATTTCATTAATTACTGTTGCACTTACAATTCTGTTATTGCTTAGAATTTGGATTTTCCTTTTCCTTATTATTTATACATGAAGAAAGACTAGTTGAAAACGTTACCCTCAGTAGGTAGTTTCTTTTAAAAAATTTTATGAAATAGAAATAGATCTATTGATATAATATCCTTTTTATAAAAATATGTAAAAATGGAATGATAGGCTATGGTGAACGATGAGGAAAAGGATAGAAGTGGGGTAGAAGGAAAAAGAGAAATTAATTACTTGATTAACTAACAATACAGAGTCCTTTAAAGACCAATGCTCATAAACTGAGTTAAGAGCTAAGATTAATTCAACCATCACTAATAACTGTAACTAAATTTTGGAATATGTAATATTTAAAGAATAAAATTTTTTAATCTTCAGAAATTCTATTAAATTTTTTAAAATTCAGATTTTTTTAAGAGCTGTTTAAGGTTTACAACAAATTGATAAGAATATGTAGAGATTTTTTTTTTATATATACCTCTGTCCCCATGCATGCATAATGTCCCCCACCATCAACAATCCCCACCAGAATGGAGTGGCATATTTGTTATAATCAATGGACCTACATGGACACATCATCCAATGTCTATAGTTTACATTAGGGCTCAGTCTTGGTGTTGTATATCCTGTGGGTTTGTACGAATGTATATCGACGTGTTTCTGTTATAAGGGGAACCACACAGAGTAGTTTCAGTGTTCTGTTTCACTCTGTGCTCCATCTATTCACTCCTCCCTTCCCTGCCCTTCTTTTTCAGTATATGTGCTGCAGAAGCAAGCACCCTCCCTGTCCTTCTGACCCCTGGAAAACACTCATCTTTTAATTTTCTCCATAGTTTTTGCCTTTTCCAGAATGTCATATAGTTGGAATTTTATAGTATGTAGATTTTTCAGATTGGCTTCTTTCATTTAGCAATATGTATTTTAAGGTTCTTCCATGTATTTTCATTTCTTCTTAGCACTGAATAATATTCCATTGTCCAGATAAACCATTACATTCACCTACTGAAAGATGTGTTGGTTGCTTCCAAGTTTGGGTAATTATGAACAAAACTGCTATAAGCATCCATGTAGAGGTTTTTGTGTAGCTATGAGTTTTCAGCTAATTTGAGTAAATACCAAAGAGTGCAACTGCTGGATTGTATGTTAGGAGTGTGTTTAATTTTGTAAGAAATTGCCAAACTATCTTCCAAAATGGTTGTACCTTTTTGCATTCCCCCAGCAATGAATGAGAGTTCTTATTCCACATCCTCACCAGCATTTGGTGTTATTTTGCTTTTTTGGATTTTAGTCATTCTAAATGATGTGTAATGGTATCTGGTTATTGTTTTAATTTGCATTTCTCTAATGAAGTATGATGTGGAGCAGCTTCTCATACACTTATCTGCTCTCTGTACATTTTCTCTGGTGAAGTGTCTGTTAAAGATTTTTGGCCCATTTTAAAATCAGATTGTTTGTTTCCTCATTGAATGTTAAGAGTTCTTTGTATATTTTGAGTTAACAGTTGTTTTTCAGATATGTCTTTTTAAAATATTTTCTCCCAATCTATAGTTGGTCTTCTCATTCTCTTGGCATCTTCTTTCCTAGAGCATAAGTTTTTAATTTAAATGAAGTTCAGTTTATCAATTCTTTCTTTCATGGATTGTGCCTTTAGTGTTGTATCTAAAAGGTCATCACCATACCCAAGGTCATCTGAATTTTCTCTGTGATTTTCTAGGAGGTTAATAGTTTCACATTTTGCATTGGGTCTATGATCCACCATTTTTAATTAGTTTTTTTGAAGGGGACTAAATTTTGCTTACCTTTGCTCTTTTCTTGATGATCAGTTGACTATATTTATATTGGCCAAAATCTGAACTGATGACATTTCATTACTTCATTGATTGTTCTTTCACCAAAATCAGATTGCCTTGATTATTGTACCTTTATAGTAAGCCATGAAGTTTGGTAGCATCAGTCCTTCAATTTTGTTCTTTAATATTGTGTTGGCTATTCTACGTATTTTGCCTCTCCACATAAACTTTAGAATCAGTTTGTCGAGATCACAAAATAACTTGCTGAGATTTCAATTGGTGTTGCATTGAATTTATAAATCAAGTTGGGAAGAACTGGCATTTTGCCATTTTTGAATCTTTCTATCCTTGAACATGGAAATATCTCTCCATTTGATTTCATTCACCAGAGTCTTATAGCTTTCCTCATAGAGTTTCTACATATTTTGTTAAATTTATACTCAAATTTCATTTGGGGGAAGCTAATATAAATGGTAGTTGGTTTCTTTTGATAAACTAGACATCGCTCTTATGTTTCTCTATAGAAATAACAAGTAATGCACTATACATGAGAAGTATATCTTCCCTTCACTCACCCCAAAGCCTCTTAAAGTGAAAGAGAAGAAACATACATGTACTAGAAAATAAGGTGAATTCTTCGTAATTTGTAAAGAATGGGGAAAGACCAGTCACAGATTATTATTATTGTTGTTGTTGTCAGGCGAACTGTCATTGTTTCCTAGTCTGTTCTCTGCTACCCCTACGATAGGAAGTCAAAGCTGGTGGATCATTTCTCCCACCTTCATTTGTATGGTGCTTATGTTGGCTGGGTGATGCTCTGCCTGCCAAGAATCCAGCAGCAGGAGTTGTGCTCCCGCAGCTTCGGTTTGAACATATACTTAATATTCCCATACTGGGTAGAGGGAAGATATACTCATAAAATGACAGCATATAAGAATACATGTCAAAAGTAAGGCTGAATATGATAATATAAGACCAGATATTGTAAAACTCCTACAGAAAACATAGGCAGAACATTTTTTGACATAAACTGCAGCAATAATTTTTTTTGGATTCATCTATCACTATGAACAAAGCTAGTGGAGGTGATGGAATTCCAGTTGAGCTATTTCAAACCCTGAAAGATGATGCTGTGAAAGTGGTGCACTCAATATGTCAGCAAATCTGGAAAACTCAGCAGAGGCCATAGGACTGGAAAAGGTTCGTTTTCATTTCAATCCCCAAGAAAGGCAATGAAAAGAATGCTCACACTACTGCACAATCACACTAGTAAAGTAATGCTCAAAATTCTCCAAGCCAGGTTTCAACAATATGTGAAACATGAACTTCCAGATGTTCAAGCTGGTTTTAGAAAAGGCAGAGGAACCAGAGATCAAATTGCCAACATCTGCTGGGTCATTGAAAAAGCAAGAGAGTTTCAGAAAAACATCTATTTCTGCTTTGTTGACTATGCCAAAGCCTTTGGCTGTCTGGATCACAATAAACTGTGGAAAATTCTGAAGGACATGAGAATACCAGACCACCTGACCTGCCTCTTGAGAAACCTGTATGCAGAACATTAAGCAATAGTTAGAACTGGACATGGAACAGACTGACTGGTTCCAAATAGGAAAAGGAGTATGTCAAGGCTGTATATTGTCACCCTGCTTATTTAACTTATATGCAGAGAACATCATGAGAAATGCTGGGCTGGAGAAAGCACAAGCTGGAATCAAGACTGCCGGGAGAAAAATCAATAACCTCAGATATGCAGATGACACCACCCTTATGGAAGAAAGTGAAGAAGAACTAAAGAGCCTCTGGATGAAAGTGAAAGAAGAGAATGAAAAAGTTGGCTTAAAGCTCAACATTCAGAAAACTATGATCATGGCATCCACTCCCATCACTTCATGGGAAATAGATGGGGAAACAGTGGAAACAGTGGCTGACTTTATTTTTTGGGGATCCAAAATCACTGCAGATGGTGATTGCTGCCATGAAATTAAAAGATGCTTACTCCTTGGAAGGAAAGTTATGTCCAACCTAGACAGCATATTAAAAAGCAGAGACATTACTTTGTCAACAAAGGTCCATCTAGTCAAGGCTATGGTTTTTCCAGTAGTCATGTATGGATGTGAGAGTTGGACTATAAAGAAAGCTGAGTGCCGAAGAATTGATGCCTTTGAACTGTGGTGTTGGAGAAGACTCTTGAGAGTCCCTTGGACTGCAAGGAGATCCAACCAGTCCATCCTAAAGGAGATTGGTCCTGGGCGTTCATTGAAAAGACTGATGTTGAAGCTGAAACTCCAATATTTTGACCACCTGATGTAAAGAGGTGACTCATTTGAAAAGACCCTGATGCTGGGAAAGATTGAGGGCAGGAGGAGAAGGGGCCGACAGAGGATGAGATGGTTGGATGGCATCACTGACTCGATGGACATGGGTTTGGGTAGACTCCAGCAGTTGGCGATGGACAGGGAGGCCTGGCATGCTGTGGTTCATGGGGTCGCAAAGAGTCGGACACGACTGAGCAACTGAACTGAATTGAAGCTAGAGTAATAGAAATAAAAGCAAAAATAAAACAAATATCACCTAATCAAACATAAAAGCTTTTGCACAGCAAAGGAAACCATAAACAAAACAGGACAACCTACAGAATGGGAAAAAATATTTGCAATTGATGTGATTGACAAGGGATTCATTTCCAAAACATACAAGCAACTCATATAGATCCATATCAAAAAAACAAACAACCCAATAAAATAACGGGCAGATTTCAACAGACATTTCTCCAAAGAAAACACACAATGTCAAACAGTCACATGAAAAGGTTCTCAACATTGCTGATTATTAGAGCAACGCAAATCAAAACTGCATGAGGTATCACTTCACACCACTCAGAACGGCCATCATCAAAATATCTACAAATAATAAATGCTGGAGAGGGTGTGGAGAAAAGGGAGCCATCCTACACTGTTTATGGGAATGTAAATTGATGCTGCTACTATGCAGGACAGTCTGGAGCTTCCTTAAGAAGCTAAAAATAGAGTTGCCATATAATCCAGGAATCCCACTCCTGGGCATGTATCCAAAAAAAAAAAAAAAAAAACTAATTCAAAAAGATACATGTACTCCAGTGTTCACAGCAGCACTGTTTACAATAGTCAAGACACAGAAGCAAACTGTGTTATCAACAGATAAACGGACAAAGATGTGGTGTATATACATATATAGTGATGTGATAAAATATATATGTATCACATTGTTGTCCGCCCCCCCCCCAAGAAAAACCCAAACAAACCTTCTGGCCAATTTGCAATATGTGCCAAAGTGCAATATATGCCACTTGCACAATATGGAGGGACCTAGAGGTTATCATACTAAGTGCAATAAATCAGGCAGAGAAAGACAAATATCATATGATATCACTTATATGTGAAATTTAAAAAGATGATACAAATAAACTTATTTACAGAATAGAAATAGACTCACAGACAAAAAAACAAACTTACAGTAATCAAAGAGAAAAGGGGGGCAGGGAGGGATAAATTAAGAGTTTGGGATTGACAGATACACACTGTTATATATAAAGTAGATGAAGAAGAAGTATACTGTATCGCACAGGGAAATATATTCCATATCATGTAATAATCTATAATGGAAAGAAATAAAAAAAGAATACATATATGTATATATGTATAACTGAATCATCTTTTAAAAAAGAAAAAAATGTATGTGTCAAATATGCTTATTTGGGGGCTTCCCTGGTAGCTTAGCAGGTAAAGAATCCACTTGGAATGCAGGAGCTGCTGCTGCTGCTAAGTCACTTCAGTCGCGCCCGACTCTGTGCGATCCCATAGACGGCAGCCCACCAGGCTCCTCTGTCCCTGGGATTCTCCAGGCAAGAATACTGGAGTGGGTTGCCATTTCCTTCTCCAATGCATGAAAGTGAAAGTGAAGTCGCTCAGTCGTGTCTGACTCTTCGCGACCCCATGGATTGTAGCCTACCAGGCTTCTCCGTCCATGGGATTTTCCAGGCAGGCGTACTGGAGTGGGTTGCCATTTCCTTCTCCAGCAATGCAGGAGGCCCTGGTTCAATTCCTGGGTCGGGAAGATCCCCTGGAGAAGGGATAGGCTACTCACTCCAGTATTCTAGTGCTTTCCTGGTGGCTCAGATGGTAAAGAATCCACCTGCAATGCTAGAGACCTGAGTTGGATCCTGGGTTGGGAAGATCCCCTGGAGAAGGACATGACATCCCCCTCCATGGACTGAGAAGCCTGGCAGGCTCTTGTCCACGAGGTCGCAGAGAGTCAGACACGACTGAGTGACTAAGCGCACACACACATGCTTGTTTGGGCAGACCTGAACATAATACTGGGAACTGGGAAACATAACACTTTTTTAATATCTTTTTTTCTTTTCAACAGTTCATTCTGATTCATAAGCTTCTCACATATTTTGGGAAGGGCCTTCAGCCCAAACAAAGAATTTTTCTCCCAGAACCTTTAAAGTTGGGGAGTGTTTTGACCTCAGAAGTGTCCATTCTCCATCACAGTGGCTTCTGAGATCACAGCTGAATTCTCAAAATGTTTTAGGAATTTTAGATTCCAGCCCAAATGGTGAAGAAAGTGGCCACTGTTCCCTCTTTTCGTGGGCTAACCTCTCAGGAGAAGTGGCAGATTCTGCCCTTGTGAGGTCTATGTCTAGGTGGGAGGCAAGATGATCCCAGGGAAAGGCATGAGAAACCTGCAAAAGTAGAACATCTGTCCCTAAGGGACAGTCTACAGTCTACACACTGTGGATTCCAGGAGAGAGGCGAGGAACCCCAGGCTGAACTTTTCTGCTTCTGAACCACTGTGCTTTCTTGTGCAGATATTATTCTATGTGGCTGCCTGCTCATCACTGTTCTACCTGTCAGATCTTCAACTTGGCTTTTCCCTTTTTATCATGGGACCTTGGAGAGTCAGTCCACAACGGTGACCTTCCGATTACTTGTCTGCAGTAATCAGACAAGAAAAAATTGTCATGTTTGTCTGCCGGGCCATCTGCTGGGCCTTAGTCATTCCAAACTCCTTTTTTCCATCCTCTGTCCTTGGGTTCTGAGGTTTCTGGATGTATAATATTTTCTTGTCACTAGTTGCTCATGATTTGACTCATAAGCCCAGCCTTCATCCCTGCATTCTACCCAGCCTCATACTGTCATCACTGGTGACCCTGATATATGTGAATCCAAAACACTTTCTGGCTTCATCTTAGTTGACCTCTTAGCCAGGTTCAACACATGAATGTTTCTTCTTTGAAATGTGTGTCTCTTTTAGCCTCTATGACTCATAGTTTATTTGGTTTTCTTCTATATTTTGGTCCAGACCGCCTTGGGTAGCTTTTTCTCCTTAGTTCTAACTGCCAGAGTTTGTTAGATTTACTCCTTGGCTTTTTTCACTATCCCCTATTTTCCTTTAAAGGCGATCTTAATCCCATTGCTTTTCAGCCTTCTTATCTTTGCTGCAATATTGCTGTTAACAAACTACCCTAGAATTCAATGTCAGATAGCTGTGAGCATTTTCTGCTGAGGAAATTGAGATTCAGGGAGAAATACTACCTTCTTATAGGGAACATAAGTGACATAAGCCTCCAAATCTGATGCTCTGGTCACTGCATTTTCTACTGTATTATGAACTTAGAAAGGAACTATCATATCCATCTCATTTCTATCAATAGACAATGTGGAGTTATCACATTTCAAAATAATTTTAAAAATTCACCCATATTTGTTCTGTAAAATTCTGTACAAATATGCCATTAATGTCTCTTGCTAACCTTCTTTATCTGATACTTAAATGAGAACGTTCATCTCTCTCTAAACCATTGTAGTGGTCAATTCCTATGAAAGTATTAATTACATGAGATTAATATCAGTATAATGTTACTCATTTGGAATGAAGGGGGTATCCATAAAGATTCCTTGATGGCACATAGAAACAGATGATCCTGACTAGCTTACAGAGAAGGGGAATTTATCAGAAAAGTAATAACAAACACCTAGAGCACCTCCTTTGAGTAGATACCATTCTAAGCATTAAAATCATCAATTCCTAGAGAATCCTGTATATAGGCATCATCACTGGTCTCACAGATGTGGAAACCAAGGCACAGAGAAGTTAAATGGTAACTTGCTCCAAATCACGCAGTTAGAGTGTGGCTAATCTGGATTTGAATCCAAGTCATGGGTTCCCAGAGTTTGGCACTATAGCCCACCAAAGGACACAGTCGTAGAATGGAAGAGAAGGCTACAGAAGCAGGGCAGAAGAGGGAAGAAACCAGGGTATGGTAAAGAACAGTCACTGGGATAAGTTATTTCTAATCACCCCCACCACCATCTCCCAAACCCCTGCCTGCATCAATTAAATGCTCCAGATGCAAAGCCCAAGGAGAGAGGCATAATTGACCTTTCCTAGGGGAGAATAGGTCCCCTCATGTGATCGTTCTAAGGTTTGGGAAAGGTAGCCAGCAAAACATGCCCATTTCATGGAGAATGAAAAATTTTTATTCATATAACACGATGACCACATAGCAGCTCTGTGAGAGATCCACAACTGCCTTAAGAACATGTCCTCATAAACTTCTTTATTTGGGAGAGATGTCCCTACTCGTTTCCCACCATCCACCTCTACCCCAAGGCCACTCTGTAGACCTCAAATTCTCCCACTTGAATTGAATCACAGCATGTTTAAATCTCCATCAGGGGAAAACTCTTCCCTAACCCCATGGAGCTACTGATTCCACTAAAGCTCTGATTCCTCACAATCCACCATCTTGAAATGACAGTCCATGATCCCTACATACCTCCTTTCCTGTACAGGCACTTCCAGATCACCATGGACTTTTTTCTTCCTCTGTCACTCCACAGACACTGCTCTTGCTGAAACCAACACTGATTGTATTTTGCCAAAACAAACACTTTTCTCTCCTTATCTTTGTAGACTTCTCAGCAGCATTGACAGTCTGAACACGGTGTCCTTCTGGAAGCTCTCTTATCTGCGATATGTTCTCCTTGGGTTTTCCTCTCTTTTCTATAGAAGTCTCCTTCACAATGCATTCTTTGGCTTTTTTTTTTTCTCAGTTAATTTCCTAAATGTTGGCATTTCCCAGAACTTCTGCTCGTCTCACTTTTTATTTTCAACTTGAGGGGCACTATTACTTATATGTTCATGAATCTCAAATCTCAAGCCAGAATTGTCAGTCAATCTCCAAAACAGCAGCTCCACTTAGAAGTATTATTGGTACCTCTAGTAGGTCCAAATGCTAACACGCCTTGATCTCTAATCATGTTCCTTCTTCTCAACTAGCTGAGCGAATGTCACCTCCGTTTCCTCACATACAGCCAGAAACTTCAAAGCCACTCTTTTCTCTCTGTTCTCCCTCACACCCAACTAGCCACCATGTCTTAGAGCTCTTTCTTTTTAAATATCTCCTCTGTCGACCACTTTGTCTCTAGTCTCCCTATGCTGATGTGATGTAGGCACTTTATCACTTCTTGCCAGAATTATTTCAAGGACTTCCTATATAATCGCTCTATCTCCAGTCTGTACCTTCTTCTATTCTCTGCACTGCTGCCAGAAAGATTTTTCTAAAATGCAAATATAATCACGTAACTTCCAGAATTAAAATCCTTCTGTGACACCCACACATTCCATGAGGAAATTCAAATTCCTAAGCTTGGCACACAAAACTCTTTGTGATGAAGCTCCTGTGGCCTTTAAGCCTCATAACTTGTTAGGATCTCCAGAACCTTTTAATCCAACCGTAGACAAGCATCCATGCTGCTTCCTGTTTCTTGAATGCCCTCTGTACTGTCAATACTGTCGCTAAAATTCAGGTCCACCCACAACCTGTGAATGTGAGCTTAACCCACAACTAGCGTCTTTGTAGATATAGTCAAGTTAGGACGAGGTCACATGGGGTTAGGTTAAGTCCTAAATCCAGTATGACTGGTTCATTAAGAAGAGGGGAAAATGGACATAGACACAAATACTGGGGAGACGCTCCTGTGAAGAGACAGGAGCAGAGCCTGGAGTGATGTTTACAATCCGAGCGCTGTGGGCAAACACCAGAAGCTAGGAGAGGGGCACGGAACAGATTCTTAGAGCCCCCAGAAGGGACCGACTCCACCGACACCTTGGTCTCAGACTCTAGCCTGCAAAACAGCGACAGAACAAATCCCTGTTGTTTCAAGCCACCCAGTTTGTGGCATTCTGCTGTCACAGATCTAGGAAACTAATACACTCTTCCTAACTCTTTATTCCCTTGTGAACCTCAATTCAGCTCAGCATCTCCTCCTCTGGGAACCTTTTTAGGCCTCTCCCACTCTAAGCCTTTTCCAACCCCTGATTTAGATACCTCCCCTCTGTTCTCATTGCACTGGTGCAGGTGCATAGCCCCTTTATAAGGTATTGCTTTGCTGTCAAACATTGCTTTTTGTTCCTTTGTTTTTATTTGTTAAGCAGTAAGGTCTAAGAGGGTAAAGAGAGTGACTACCTGGCAGCCCTGCTATCCTCCCTGGCACTGGCAAGGAAAAAAAAAGTGTGCAGTTAACACTGGTAAAAGTTTAACATGCCTCAAAAGGAGTGCGCTTTTATTTCCTTCAAATAGAAAGTTATAAATCATCAAAGTAGAGTGGACATAAGTTAATGGGAAAATAAGATCTCACATTAGACCAATAATGTGCAATGTATTGCCAACAAAATCACTTTAATATAAAGGAAGAGCTGTTTCTATTATTGAAGTTGGTTTTATCCACTAGTTATGACAAGAATCATGTCCATGCCATCTCAACTCATGAATTGTTTGCATTTTTATTCACTGCTTTGACTAGCAGTTTTTAACAAAAATAAATATTCTATATCCTTTTTAAGCAATAAAATACATGGAGTCCAGGAAAGTTTCATCATGCCCTGTCAGCCTGACCACGAGCAGTTGTGTTCTCTCTCTTGCTTCAGCAGTGCACATCCTTTATTGGGATAAACCCACGGTTTAGAAGAATTCATTAAGAAAGGATCAATCCAAAATGTGTAGGCGCTAGCCCGAGAAAGCGCTAGCCTGAGAGCTTACTTTGCAGATGTGTCGGTGCTTTTCATTAAAAATGACCTCTTCGAGGCCTGAAGTGGCTTAGTGGGCTATTTCCACTTGATTATCATGGGGATTATGAATTTATGTCAGCAATCTCACAAATCTGTGGAAATTCACCTAATAAAGTTATAACGAGCTGGACTTGTTTGCTTTTAAGAATTCATTAATATGATAATTTGTCATACATGCAATTTTATTACTATCAGATGGTAATGGAGGCCATTTTTTTCTAAAAGTGATAAGAACATCACCCACATCTGCTCAAGCCTAAGGAGACCACATGTTATTAAGATTAACAAAGCTTGCCAAGGGCCTTAGCATGTAGCTTTGTAAAACCTCTTGCTTAACTGAAGGCTATAAGATGAGATGAAAGCAGGGCCTTTAGAGTAATTATTTTTGTATCCACTTAACTCTTATACAGTTAAATAAAGGGCCTGAAGTACCAAACATGAAACGTATTACTTTTTTTTAGCTATTTCAAAATTTTTTAACATACACTAGTGCTGGGCCTGTGGTAGGTACTAGAGAGACACAGAAATGAGCAAAACTTCATTCCGGCCTATAGGGGTTCACATCTGCTGGGGACAGAGGCAATTTAAGTGCCAGAGATTTCAGCAGGGACACAAGAGGAAAAGGACTCATTCCAATCTGTGCAATCAGTGGAAATAGCCACACAGATCATGATACACACAAAGTGGACTTCGAGAACAGCTCCAAGTTTAATTAGGAGTAAGGGGGAAGGAGAAATGGTAAGGCATCATGCACGAAAGGTGGAAATAATGTTATTTATATGTATTTATATATGTGACATTTAAACATGTACATTAACTCATTAATTCATTCATCAAACATTATCTGGCTTTTGCTACATCCCAGACACTGACAGTATCATGATAAATATACCAGTTCTCACCTTCAGGAAGTTGCTCCCTAGGGGGGAAGGAAGAAACAAAAATGGATGTTTGGAATATAATATAATGAGCTTCATGAAAGAATGACATACAGGGCATTAGGAGATCACACTGTTGGTGAAACTGAGTGAGGGCCCACCTAGGGAATCTGAGTTAAGTGACAGCAAAGCTGCCTTGAAAGTCAAGCAGGAATCCTCAACAGCATATTAACAAACCGTATCCAACAATATACAAAAGGGATCATACATCGTGATTAAGGTGGACTTGTGCCAGAGACACAAGGATGGTTCAGTATGTGCAAATCAATCAATATGACACACCATATTAATAAAGGGAAGGATAAAAATCACACAAGCAAGTTGATAGACACAGAAAAGGCATCTGACAAAATTCACGGTAAAGACTCTCATCAAAGTGAATATAGAGGGAACATATGTCAACATGACCACACCAGTCAGACTGGCTAGTATTAAAAAGACTACAAATAATAAATACTGGTGAGGGTGTAGAGAAAAGGGAACTTGTGTACACTGTGGGTGGGAATATAAATTGGTGCAGCCACTATGGAAACTGGTATGCAGTTTCCTCAAAAAACTAAAAATAGAACTACCATATGATCCTGCAGTTTCACTTTGGGTATATCCAGAAAAAGAAAAAAAACACTAATTAGAAAAGATACATCCACCTCAATGTTCAGAGCACACTATTTACAATAGGTAAGATATGGAAGCAACGCAAATGTCCACCAACAGATGAATAAAGAAGATGTGGTAAAAATAGATAATGGAATATTACTCATTCATAAAAAAGAATGAAATAATGTCATTTGGAGCAATATGATGGACCTAGAGAATATTATGATTAGTGAAATAAGTCAGACAGAGAAATATACAAATACTATATGATATTGCTTAGATGTAGAATCTAAAAAATAAAACAAATGTAAGTAGCAAAACAGAAAAGACTCATAGATTCAGAAAGCAAACTAGTGGTTACCAATGGGGAGAGGGGAGGGAGTACAAATTATGGGCATGAGATTAACAGATACAAACTAAGTATAAAATAGATTATATTTTAGGGAATTATAGTCACTGTCTTATAATAACTTATAATAAGTCTAATGGAGATAATCTGTAAAAATACTGAATCACTATGCTGTATATCTGAGACTAACATAACACTGTAAATCAACTATATCTCAATTAAAAAAAAAGAAAGTTGAGCAGGAGTTGTCAGCGAAGGGGAGAGGGCATTTCATGTGCACATTGAGAACAACTCATGGACAGATGTTAGAAGAGCGAGACAGCTTGTTGGCAGGAGTGGTCGAGGGTGGGGTGGCGTTGGAACAGTGTGTATTTGAGCATTGCTGGAGCTCCAGATCAGGGCTGATAGTGCAAAGCAGCCATCTGTCCAGAGATGAGACTAAGGGGAGCAACAATGTGAGATTGCGCTGGGCTTTCCCCCTTGCTAACAGGCGGTCACGGAGGGCTTGACGGGGCAGGTGTGTGGAGACCGGAGGTAAAAGGACCTTTCAGATGGTGGCTGCAGGAGCTACTGAGAGAACCAGCGTATGGTCACAGGAACAGAGAGGGAGGGGGGGATCTAGAAATACCGAAGCTATGAAATCTGTGCACCATGACTGACTGGATGTGAAGGATGAGCTAGCTGGGCTGTCCAGGAGGTCAGGATGAGGCAGCACAGCAACAGGTAAGTGCTGTGATGAAGGTGCCTGTAAGACACCATGTAAGTCTGTGAGGGAAGGGACCCCACTGCCTTCAGAAGGGTTCTGGAAAGCTTTGCTGAGCAGGATGGCCCCTGAACTGAGACCTGAAGGGAGAAGAGTTAGCCACGTGAAGGAAAAGGTGGAAGGGAGGAGGTCACTCAAGGCAAAGAAAACAGCGTGAGCAGGGTCAGGAGACTGAACACAATGCGTTGGAGAATGACTAGCAGTTTAGAGTTACTGTGGTCCTTATCTTTGAGACACATTTCTCTGTGGGAGAGGCTCCATTAGCAAGATTGTTAAGAATTTTCTAGAATCTGATGATTTGGATTCACACCCAGCTTGCCACTTATGAACTGTGTGGCCCTGGGTCAATGACTTAACTCTTTGGTGCCTAGAGCTTACAACACAGGGATGGAAGTAGCATCTACCTCATGGGGTTGTTGTGAGCTCTTGGAAGAAGGCTTTGCACACAGTGTTGGCTAGCAGCAGCAGCAACGTATGTAGTGTTAGTCACACTACAACTACGTGTTTCTTACTAATAAACTCACTGCCAGGTAACCTTCCAAGTCCACTGCCCCTTCCCACCTCCCTTCCCTTACTCCATCCACTCCATAATCACAGAACAACCAAAGATCATGGTCCATAACTTGACATTTTAATTCTGAAAATATTTTGGAACCTTAGGCTGCACTGAAAAGATCTCAATTCTTGACTCTGTCCTCCAATGCACTTCTTTTTGCTTTTCTCAAATCTTACTATATCCTTTCTGCATAATTATTCCCGAAAGAAATGATCAAGATTCACCTTTTATACAAAATGGAATTGACATGGATTGGGGAAAAGGCACATAAAGTAATTCAGCATCCAAGAACTGGCAGAGAAACTGGGTGTTTGGGAGGGAATCACTATGAGCAAGGAGCTCATTAGAACATCCACTCTTTGCCTAAATCTCTAACTCTGCTACTCCAGCTGCTTAATCTATCCTCAGTGGACAAGGAAGTCATACACTAGTTTTCCACTTAGATACATCGTTTCCTAGCTTGACTTCATCAGTTGCTTATCTTTTCAGCTCTTTCCCTTTTTCTTTTGCAAAATATCGATACATCTTTTTCTTTAACTTATAGACATTTTCCTTTTCATAGAGGTTGCTCAATCACACTCACTTTTTTTTTTAATAGAAGGAATATATTTTCCTCATGTAATTACACATAAAAATTAAGAGGACACAATACTTAAGTAGTTGTCATGTTCTCTGAATGTTTTAACAAAAGTGGTAAAAGGAATTATCAATAAAAGTCAAGGAAACTGGTTTGCAAAACACAAAAATGTTCATATCAAAAGCTGAACTGCTTCAACAAAACTGTGGTTTTTGCTGATCATCTTGTTAAAGTTATATAGATAACAGGTAGGTGATGCTCATTATAACCACTCTATCATGATGACCCAGAAATCTTGTCCTCAGCTTTTTGATTCCTCATACTCTGGCTGGGACTGACTTCAGACCAGCTTTGATATTTCTCTTCCAGCCAAATTCACCTTTCATTGGTACTTTCCTGTATTCTGTCTTTATCACATCAGATAAAGGTTCTTTTCATCTAAGAATCTACCGCATAATTGGAAAGCTTACTTTAAAAAAATACTATACATCCTTTGTCCTTTTTTCATTTTAAAAATGTGACTCCAGCTTCAATGTATTTGCATTTTCTATGTACATCTCCTCTTATACATTATAAATACATTCCTATTTTTATTTTATCTCTTATCATTGGTTCCAGGAGTTTTTTGACTTTCAGAATGAGTAGAAAACAAAAACCTCAAGGAAGAAAAGTCACCAAGTACTGACTGGGAAATACATGCTTTATTTCACTACATTAAAGATACTTAAAAATGATAAATGTCTTAGATACAATAAAGCCACTTAAAAAAATGTTAATTTTATAAGGATTTAGAAGTACCACAAAAGTACTTATAAAGCAAATTATTATTATTTTTTACCCTACTGTGATAGTCTCAAATTCCTGGAGAATTTCAACACTGAACTCAATGGAAAACTGAACTAAGTAAACATTTATTGAGGAGTCCTATGTTTAGGCATTATGTTAAGTTTGGGGGGTGGGCTATGCCAGAAAAGCTGGCTGGTAGGCTCCAGAACTGAATATTTTAAGGAGGATATACCTCTGAGAACAACTATTGTACTAGGCTTGTAAAAGAAAGTGCTAGGAGAGTACAGAGGGCAAATGTTCAGTTGACACTAGAGTCAAATTCAAAGGCTTTTTGCAAGTGCTGGTAAAGATCTTAAATACATATAATGTTATTTCCTTAAGCCTTGACATTTTGGGGTTATATATTATTAGAAATTAGTCTACTGTGGCTTACACATTTGAACCGACTAAACTGGACGGTGTGCTATTTCACAGCACATGGTAAAGATGTTACTTGTGGTTTTAAAGTTGAGCTTTGGGAGTGAGGAGACAGCCTATGGAAAGATTCAAGATGGGAAATTATAGACTTACTGTGGTCCATTATGCCTGGAACTCAAGAGTATACAATGGAGGAAAGTTGGGAGTTGTGTGAAAATGGGGTATGGGTTGAGATATTCATTGGGAAATATGGCTCTCGGCCCAAGTTCAGTGCCAAGTTAAGAAATTGAATTTTATTCTAGAAATTATTTCAAAGCCATATACTTTGAAATAAGTAAAAAATAAATCACTAACTAAAATGTAGAATGAAAGTACAGAAAGAAATGTGTATATTTAGAGATGTTTCTAAAAATTCAACAAATCATAATAAATCCTAAAGTTAAGAAAGATTGATGATCTTCATTGATCTACTTAAAAATAATTGTAATATATAGTGGGACTATATGTAACTTTGTTCTGTACTTTCCAAGTCTCTTGTAAATGTGTTATCATACTTTCAAAATTTAAAAAATAAAAAAGAGAAAAGAAGAGAAATATTGATGAGCTGGTTCCATGGTAAGATTGATTTTTACTGATTGCTATATAGACGAAAATGTGCCTGGTTTCAGTGTTGGGGCAGCAGCTTATATCAAATGATGACAAAAAGGTGTTATCAATTTCTTTGGGAGGTCCCATAGTTTTTTTAATTGACATATAGTTGACCTACAATATTATGTTAGTTTCAGAATTAAACTACATAGTAATTCAACATTTGCATATACCATACAATGATCACAAGTTAGTAAACATGTCACTATACAAAGTCATTACAATGTTATTGACCATCTTTGTTATGCTGTATATTACATCCCAGTGGCTTATTTAAAACTGGAGGTTTGAACCCCTTAATCTCCTTAACCTATTTTGCCCCCTGCATCCCTTCCCTCTAGCAATCACCCATTTGTTTTCTGTTTATTTGTCTAGTTTCATTTCATTTTGTTTCATTTTTTAGATTCCCACATATAAGTGAGATCATACAATATTTGCTTTTTTATCGACTTTTTTCACAATAACTTCTAGATCCATCAACATGGTCAAAAATAATAAGCTTTCATTTTTATGGCTGACTAATATTCCATTGTGTATTCAGTTGACTCTTGAACAATGTGGTTTTGAGCTGCTCAGGTCCACTTATATACAGATTCTTTTCATTATAAATAAAGTGCTACACAGTCTTTTGGGGGCTGGCACAGCCTACTGGTGGGCAAGGCTATGTCCCTAGCACTAATAGGTTATAGAGAGAATTCCAAAATAGTGATTGCCAATGCTGATGTTATCTTGGTAGAATAAGTTCCCAAAGAAGGCTCCCAGGGGGAGTCCCAGTTGCCTCCTGTTTTTCCAGGAGGCTCTCCAAGATCATCAAGTAGGTTTGACCCTGGCTTCTTTCAAACTGCTGCCTGTGCCAGGACTCAGAGAGAAGCTGATAAGGGGCTATTATGCTGTGATCTTTCAAGATCCTCATGGCTCTGAAATTCAATGGCACATTACTCCATGTGTTTAAATGATTAATCAAAAATTGTAGAGGGAAAGTGGCTAAGATGGCAGAGTAGGAAGACTCTGAGCTCACTTCCTCCCACAGACACACCAAACTTACAGCTACTTACAGAGCAACTATCCATGAGAACAACCTGAAGACGTGCAGAAAAGATTTTCCACAACTAAAGACACAAAGGAGAAATCACAGCAACATGAGCAGGAGGAGCAGACACACAGTGTACTCAGGACTCGTTCCCCTGGACTGGTGAGCTATGAATGGAAGGAATGTCACAATCACAGAGGTCCTCCCCAAGCAGCAAAGGGTCCAAGCCTACAAAGGGCTGAGCTTGTGGTCCTACACCAGGAAAACAAGCCCCAGAACATCTGGCTTTGAAAACCAAGGGACTTATGTTCAATGTGCCAGTGAATTTCACAGCCCTGAGGATCTTAAAAGATACAGTATCCTGCGCCTTGCCTTGGATGGTGTTCCCTAGAGTAACTGCTGATATCCCCAAGCCTTTTGTGCTTTCTCACTGTTTCTTTAATAGCACACATTTTCAAGGTGGCTGTTTTGAGATGAGACACAAGATGTGATCCTGAAAGATTTTTTTCCCTGTTTTAAAAGTAAACTCGTTTTTACCTGGATCAAAGCAGAGATGCTCAGTCTCTTAGATAAAAATCTAAAAAATAATCAGTGTGGTACAGAAAGATTTTATGATTGTTCTATGCTGTCTGGTCACTCATACATAAGACAGTTTAAAAGTGTATATATCAAACTGATATTCTTTTAATTTTTCTCCCCTTCATTAGTGATTTTCTGAGTTAACTAAGTTTACATTTCCACCTTCAGGATTGAAATGTAGCATTAATTCCATATAAATGATACATTTCACATTAGGGCAGCAGCAGGAAACAGACAGGCAAGTTCTTAACCTGTGTATCTTTGCTTTGCTTTAAGTTTGGCAGGGATGGGAGAAATTTTTTTCAAGCAGGACATCTTCATGAGTCACTGAAAAATAGTATGCTCTTGTCAGGACAGTATGGAGCTCTTCTTAAATGATTGTGGAGCTAGGTTTTATGCTTTAAAGGTTGGTCGATGTTAATTATGCTGCAAATTTAGCCTAAGATTTATGTTTTAGAAAGGAACATGACACACACAAAACTCACAAGGCCTGGATAATTAATTTTTTTTAATTCCTAAAAGATATTAAAAATGAGACTTCATTTCTAACAGCAATAGAAATGCTGTAATAATAGCTCCTATTTTAAGACTATCATATATAAGATATTGCTCTAAGTCTTATTTATTTTCCACAACAAGCCAGCAAGGAAAGTATTATTTTATCAATTTTAAAATAAGGAAGCTGAATTTTATTCCTCATCTGCCGAGAACTTGGGCATGATGTTCACCACTGAGCCTTTCTCTCTGACACGCTTTCTAGCTGACTTTCCTTTTCACTTTTGGACAGCCCCTTTGTAGCCATAGATCAAACTGTTTCCTTTTCTGACCCTTAAACATGGATTTTATCAGGAATTTTTCTCTTTAGTCCTCTTCTTTCCTGTCCTTGGAAGTCTCTTTCATACACAGGGTATCTAATGGTGCTGATCTAATAGCTGTAACTTCTTTACAGGCACCACTTTCCCCCACATTCCCATCCTCCTACATTTTATAACTGTGGACCTGCATGTCATGCCAGTATCCCAAACTCAACATGGTGCAGCGACTGGATGGTGAATTTGGCTATTCCATATTCGACATCATTCTGCCAAAATGAACTTTCCCTCTTGACATCTCTGTTCCTATTAACAGCACCAGTGGTCACCCAGTCAGGTCTGGCTGGAATGGTTTTGACAGCTTCAGATCCCTCATCCACTATAATCACGCAGTCCCCAGCTCCTGTCACAGCTCTGCCAGAAATATATGCAACTTTCCTTCCTATAACCAAGACTCAAATAACAATACTTCTCACATTTATATAGCTCTTTCAGATATACAAAGCTCCCATAGATATTCTTTCTTATAATTTCCACATTAACCTTACAGATTAAAAAGACTGAGGCTTCAGGAACTTCTGTGATTTATACCATAGCTTAGAAGCCGAGTTAGGACTTGATCCCAGGGCTTCTGACTCTTGTTTTCCAGTTTCGATCTTCCAACCCTTGAGCTCTCCAAGTCATGCTTGAGCTGGTATAGGTGCCTCAGATATGGTTTTTTTGTTTTGCTTCAATATATCTTATATAATCAGTAATAGTCACTGTCTTATATCACTGTTTTATGACATTATCTTAAAAGACTGATCACTTCATTTTCAGCTCAGAATCCTTCAGAGGCTTCCTATACTGAAACATGTTCATATTATTTAACATGCACTGAAGAATACCTCCAGTTTGATTTCAACACCATTTTGATTTCACCACATTGGTTTCCACAAGCCCGCTATACCCCAGCCAGACGGACCAACTCTCAGTTTCTCAAACATGCATCTCTCAAGCATTTGCCTGAATTTCTGTGCTCACCCCATGTCCCCCTAGTGTGTGTTCTCCACCTCTGTCTTTTATTTCATTTACTAATTATAAAACATTGATGTATCAATAAAACAAAGTGTATGAGGGACTGGATGAAATATGGAAGAAACTAGTAAATAAGATAGAAAAGACCCATTTCTCAAAGACCTTAGGAACTAAGAATCTCAAAGTTCAGGACAAACCCCATCCTCTCCTCAAAGTAAACCTTTCTGATACTCCTGGCAGGAAGTGGTGACTTTCATTTCTCAACAGCTACAGTCCAGTGAGAAGACCTTTATTACAGGATTTATCATGTCTTATCTCTCATCCTAGGTTGTAAGCTCCATGTTTGGTACAGGCTCTAAATAGCTTGGTATTAGTGCTCACAGCATGTAGTATAGCACTTCCCATATTATAAGACCTTAATAAATAAGATTAGGGTGAACAATCACCTTAGGGTCTGTGAATGTGAGACTGGTGAGAGAAGGGGTCGTAGCCCAATCACACACAGCCAGTAGAAGACACAGCAAGCGCACAATACCCTCACCTACATCCACCATATGGTTAACATAACAGAATTTTTGGCAACAGAATTCTTGGCTGATATTCAGGCCCCAGGATCCCTGTCTCCATCCATTTAAAGAGAGTTTTGAGATCTAAACTAACCCAAGATTTCTGGACATCAGAGCACAAATCTATTCAGTCTGCACATTTTTCTATGTCAATAAACAGAGAATAGGATTAGCATCTTTTCCATATGGCCTGATTTTCTAATCTCAGAACAAAGAGGATGTTAAACTCTAGACCATGATTCAAAGCTGAATTTAAGAATTTAAAAAAATATATGTACAGTAGTATTTACTTTTTGGGGGTACAATTCTATTGACTCATGCATCCCACCTGGGCTGGTGATCTGTTTCACCACAGATAATATACATGCTGTTCTTTCGAAACATCCCACCCTCACCTTCTCCCACAGAGTTCAAAAGTCTGTTCTGTACTTCTGCGGAGTTTTGATAAATGCTATATAACCACCACCACAGTCAAGATACAAAACTATCCTATCATTCCCCAAAGAAAGTCCTTGACTACTGACCATTCATTTGTAGTCAAATTCTCCCCCACTCTTAACCACTCATTTGTTTTCCACTTCTGACTTTGCTTTTTCCAGATTGTCACATAACAGTAAAAGTACAGAGCTATTTCAGACTGGCTTCTTTATTTGGCATAATATATTTGAAATTCATCTGTGCTGTTGGTTGTATCAATAATTTCTTCCTTTCCACTGCTGGATAGTATTCCACTGCACAAGTGTGCCAGTGTTTGGTTAGACATTCTCTAATTGAGCTATGTTTTCAGTATGTCTTGTTTTGGCAATTATGAATAAAGCCACTAGAAATAGATCTTTGGGTTACTGTAGGTTTTAATTTCACTTCAGTTAATAGGAGTGGAGGTGCCAGATCATGGGGTAACTGAATGTTTAATTCTATAAGCAACTGCCAAAGTACGTTCCATAGTCACTGTACCGTTGTATATTCCCACTGGTGACATGTGAGAGTTCCAGTTACACCACATCTTTGCCAGCACTTGGTATTGTCAAGTCTTTGTTTTGTCCTCATCATTCTAGATGCATAGTGTGGGACAGGATTTTACAACTTCATCTTTTTAGAACCAGAATATTTCCACTTCCATATTGGGCCCACATTAAACACTTGCTCCTCTCCCTCACTTGAATCTCTGTATTATCTCTCTCACTAGATTACAGATTTATTCTTGGTAAGAAGTAAATCTTGGGCTTCCTCAGTGGCTCAGCAGTAAAGAATCTGCCTGCAATGCAGAAGATGCAGGAGACGTAGGTCTGACCCCTGGGTTGTGAAGATCCTCTGGAGGAGGGCATGGCAACTCACTCCAGTATTCTTGCCCGGAGACTCTCATGGACAGAGGAACCTGGCATGCTACAGTCCACAGGGTCCCAAAGAGTCAGACATGACTGAAGCGACTGAGTAAATCTTAGCTACCTCTGTATATATAGTACACTGTCACCCTAACCCAAGTGCAGAGATCTGCAACAATAGGCAAATTACACATGCTACATTGGGCTTCCCTGGTGGTTCAGATGGTAATCTGCTTGCAATGCAGGAGACCCAGGTTTGATCCCTGGGTTGGGAAAATCCCCTGGAGAAGGAAATGGCTATCCACTCCATTATTCTTGCCTGGAAAATTCCATGGACAGAAGAGCCAGGTGGGCTACAGTCCATGGGGTTGCAAAGAGGTGGAGAAGGCAGCTTATCTCTAAATGAGCCTTTTCTTTTCTGTAACATTATATTATATGAACCTTCTATAGCACCTACGGAAATCTAAAAATGGAGTTTGGAATCTATTGTGGCAGAAAATATGTTCATCATTACATCATTCAGCCATGTGCTGAGTTAATCTCATTAACTTCTGCATTGCAAGATGATATATATTTTGAAGTGATGAGCTCAGTGGCTTAAATGACATGAATCCAGGAACTTTTTTTTAATAGATACTACTTTTGAAGCTTTAGTCTTTGAGTGTAAGTAAACCAACAACTCATAGTTGCATGCAGAAGAAAATTTGTATAAATAGAAGAAAACGTCTTAAACATAATCCATGAGCAGACTGGAACCTGAGTCCTTTAGTTTAAAGGATTCTCTCAGAACTCAAAAACAAGGCGCTCTCTGACCTTAGACATTTCTCTATTTATTGACTAGTTTCCATGATGGTTTTGTACCAGCTGCCAATTTAGCTTAGATGGAAACCCATTTCCAGAATTCTCTTCTCTAAATGTTTCTTCATCACACTTGGCTACAAGGAAAATCTAGGTGAGCTCTGGAAGGCAGAAGTGAAGCAGTAGGGTTACTGTTCTAAGAAGGGCAGGTGCTGGGCACAGATCTTCCAGTTCACCTTGGTGAAGTCAAGTAGCAGCCAGGTTGTGGTTCTCTGCCTCCCACCAAATCCACATCCCATGAAGAAGGAAATGACAACCCGCTCAAGTATTCTTGCCTGGAAAATCCCATGGGGAGAGGAGCCTGGTAGACTACGGTCCACGGGGTCACAAAGAGTTGGACATGACTGAGCACATAGATCCCCATCTTCACCTTCTGGGTCAGGTGCACAAACAGCTTTGCAATACAGAGTGCCAGCTCCTTCCACAGTTCTCCCAGATCACTGGGGCTGGATGGGACAGTTGTCTGATGTAACTTCCAGTCTGCCTTTGCCTGTCCTCACTTAACATCCAGCTTTTCTTCCTACTACCAGCTCTGTTAGGGCTTCCCTAGTAGCTCAGATGGCAAAGCATCCGCCTGCAATTCAGGAGACCTGGATTCCATCCCTGGATCAGGAACATCCCCTGAAGAAGGAAATGGCTACCCACTCCAGTATTCTTGCCTGGAGAATTCTGTGGACAGAGGAGCCTGGCGGGCTACAATCCACAGGGTCACAAAGAGTCAGACATGACTGACTAACACACACACAACACACCAGCTCTGTTGACCTATGATGACTTCAGACCCAATACCAGATGCAAAAGCAACTACTTCTCATAAACTTTTCTATAAGCTGCCACAATTGTGCTAGGTCTAAAATTTATAATAAATCCATTATTCCATATCACCATTGTGGTCAGTCAGCTCAGTTGCTCACTCATGTCTCTTTGTGACTCTTCACGACTCTTGGCAACCCCAAGAGTCTGGACTGCAGCACACCAGGCCTCCCTGTTCATCGCCAACTCCTGGAGTTTACTCAAACTCATGTCCATTGGGTCGGTGATGCCATCCAACCATTTCATCCTCTGTTCTCCCCTTCTCCTCCTTCCTTCAGTCTTTCCCAGCACCAGGGTCTTTTTCGAATGAGTCAGTTTTTCGCATCATGTGGCCAAAGTATTGGAGTTTCAGCTTCAGCATCAGTCCTTCCAATGAATATTCAGGACTGATTTCCTTTAGAATGGACTGGTTGGATCTCCTTGTAGTCCAAGGGACTGTCAATAGTATTCTCCACACCACAGTTCAAAAGCATCAGTTCTTCGGTGCTCAGTACCATACAGTACTGGTTTCCTAACTGATACAGTTTCCATTAAATCATTTTTATTCAGAATACTTGCGCAAGCACACTCAGTTGCTCAGTCATGCCTGACCCTTTGCGACCCTACGGACTGCAGCCCATTAGGCTTTCTCTGTCCATGGGATTCTCCAGGCAAGAATACTGGAGTGGGTTGCCATTGCCTCCTCCAGGTGATCTTCCCAACCCAGGGATCGAACCCACATTTCCTGCCTCTCCTGCATTGGAAGGCGAATTCTTTACCACTGAGCCGCCTGGGAAGCCCCATTCAGAATACATGAAGTGAAGTGAAGTGAAGTCGCTCAGCCGTGTCCGACTCTTTGAGACCCCATGGACTGTAGCCTACCAGGCTTCTCCGTCCATGGAATTTTCCAGGCAAGAATATGGAGTGGGTTGCTATTTCCTTCTCCAGTCAGAATACATACTTGGTTGCAAATATTCTTTTTGTGCATGGCTTTCTTTCTTTTTAAATGTATAATAGTGTTAAGTGCAATCATACTGATTTATTAAATCCAAGTACATCATTTTACTTTGTCTTTGAGAAAAGGACTTGGACAATGCTCTTCTGCCCAATTCCCCTCAAAATTACTGGGCTAGGAAATCAAGATTTTGGGCTATCACTAGAGAATACAGAAGAACTGAGAAACTATTATAATTTGAACTTTGGTGTAATTACTAGCATTAAAAACCACCTGTTTAAAAAAAAAACCACCTGTTTTTAACTAGCTGTGTCTTCAAAATATGTTTCAATATGACATTTGGAATCTTATATATGCTAAGATAAAACATAAACATTACAATTTTGAAAACAATTTCACAGTTTTTAATAACAATGTATGTGCATCAACCTCTTTACTTTTTCTTAATATTAAGAGTTTATGGTCTTTAAAGGCATTTTTCATCTTTATATCCTCCAAAGAGGAGGACATGGATAAGTCCTTATTAAACATACTTGAACTGAGTAAAGTATACTTCAACTTCCTGTTTTTTTGCAAAAGAGAAAAGAGCAGCAGTGCATGAACGACCACAACGAACTGATCCTCTGATGCTTTTCTCACTATTATATAGAAACCCCAGCAGGAAACCACAGCTATATCCTTTTTACCAGTATAGGAAAATCTTATGAATTGCTGGCAAGCATAAAAGAACTCTACTGACATCACACAGATGTTTGTGACAATTTATACTCACCACACTCAGGTGCTTTACAACACTTTCTCAAATGTTTCTCAAGGACAAATTCCCAAAGAAAAATAGTGATAATAATAGTTACACCATAACTCTGTGTTTGGGCTTCCCAGGTGGCTCAGTGGTGAAGAATCCACCCATCAATGCAGGAGACACAGGTTTAATCCCTGGGTTGAAAAGAGCCCCTAGAGTAGGAAGTGGCAACCCAATCCAGTATTCTTACCTGGAAAATTCCATGGACAGAGCAGCATGGAGGGTTACAGTCCATGCGGTCGCAGAGTCAGACATGATAAGTGACTAAGCATTATGTGTTTGGAGGTAAATTATACAGAAAAACAGTAAACACTGCTGAAACTCAATTCCTCCCTCAATGTCACTGAATTAAAAAACACCTGATGTGTTAAAACTCCTCATTCCACTCAGACCTGTAAAAATGTCTAGACAACCAACTGTATTACCCTCAATAGAAAAAGTACTATATTTTTCCCTTCATGTTCAAAATGGCCCAAGCATTAGACCATTCTAGTTATGAAATATAGAAAGTCCTTTTTTTCTATTCTCATATATAATCCTACTCAGGATTTACACAGCACATGTTTTCAATTTGTAATATGAGCCTTGATAATGTGCTTTTATCAATGAAGGGACTTTCCATTGAGGATCTCTTAGTCATTCAGGAAGTACAAAGAAAAGATTATGACAGAAGTCCAGCGTTTCTGGGGGTTTTAACTTTAGTGGGAACCACAGACAGATATACTCATTTAAGAATGAAGTCAAGGGTATAGAATTGTATAGCTTTCCGTTTGCCCACATTACCTAGTATGTAAGTTCTCCATAGAATATTTGTTTCAGGAGTACCTGGCATAAATGAATGCATGCATGAGTGCTTGGTGCGGACAGAAGAGGGGGGCAGATAAGATGGATATCTTTAAGATCCAGAAAAGGCTGAAAGACTGAAAATTCAGTAAATGGGCCCAAGGATAAAGAAAAAAATGCAAGCCTGTTAAAAATAATTGTGCTTTAGAGCTAGAGTTGATCCCAGGGATTTCCGGACCAACCTTCCCATTTCTAGAGCGAATCTGAGATGCCTTGGGCAATGACATAGTTTCATATGCCACCTGCATAGATTGTGACATTTGTGTACCTCTCTCATGAATTCTCTTTTATGTACTTCTTATCTAAATGATTTTTCACTTAATATTTTCATTTTAAAAATATTTTACTTAATAGTTTTCTTTGTGACCCCATGGAATTCTTCAGGCCAGAATACTGGAGCGGGTAGCCTTTCTCTTCTCCAGGGGATCTTCCCAACTCAGGGATCGAACCGAGGGCTCCCGCATTGTGGACAGATTCTTTACCAGCTGAGCCACAAGGGAAGCCCAAGAAAACTGGAATAGGTAGCCTATCCCTTCTCCAGAGGATCTTCCCAACCCAGGAATCAAACCAGGGTCTCCTGCATTGCAGGCATATTTTTTTACCAACTGAGCTACCAGGGAAGCCCTCTTATCTAAATTATTTTTTTACTTAATATTTTTCATTCAATTGAATGTAACTGGTGCACTAGTTAAAAATACTAGCTAAGCCTTAGGAAGTGGTACCTGTAAAGTCACAGTTTTGTTGTGTCAGTTATATATTTTTCATGTAGCATACTTAAAAATATATACGTTAAAATTTATTCTAAGGATTTTTCTACTAAGATAAATTCGTAGCTATTCAATACAAAGTAAATATGTATACTACCTAAGATCATTTCACAGGTCACTGGTAGAAATCTCTTGCACTTTGAAAAGCAATGCATTCTACTGTGCCACACTCTGGAACAGAGTTTGGGTTCTGAAACAACACCAAGTGGTAAAGACATTCCAGATTGATGGTAAGAGTCCAGCAATAAGCCTAGTGCCTGTAGGGGAGTTCTGTTTTGTTTTTATTTTTAACTAGAAAAAAATTAATTGCTTATTATTAATACTTAAAAAATTAAAGCAGAAATCATGACTTTAAACCAATGAGTGAATTTTCATGTTCAAAACAGACAAATCTATGTATAGTCATCCTCCTGTCAAGCACCATTAGTTTATTAGAAATAGAGTTTTAAGAAGAAACTTGTCTCAAATGGGCCTCCTGTGCATAGATTACCTTTTGTTCATCCTTCAGTCTGCAATTAGAACACTTAGCGGCAAGCTATAATAAGGAATTGCTCACTTTCATAAGTAAATGACTGTCTGTGATTAAAACATCAATCACGGAAACTCTAGTTCTATAAATAGTTTCTAGGTCCAAAGTCCAGAGGTAAAGCTAAACACAGACTTGCCTGGTTTTCTTTCCTGTTATATGTGTGTATGTGCACATGTGTAAATGTGACTGTGTAGAATATTATTTGGCTTTTCTTTCAAGAAACAAAGACGTGTTGTCTGTACAACATATGTGTCACCTGGATATTCTGATAAGACATTTTGTTCTGCAATTTTTCTGCCTATACTATGATTTATGAAGTTTTAACTTAAAATGTTTGTCCTTGAGCTCACCCTGTTTGCTAAAAGAATGACTTATCACTGATCTAGAAGCTTTCACGTTTTCTTTTTAAATAACACAAAATGAAATCTGAGCTGGGAAAAAGCAGTCTGTAAAATCCTGTTCCTTCCTCATACTTTGACCCACAGTATTAATAACACTCATATTAATATACTGCAAGGTACACAGCATAGTGCTAAAGGGTGTAGCCTTTGAAGTTAGACAACTCTGGATTCTCAGCTCCATCACTTAGTATCTGAGGGACTTTGGGCATGTTGTTTAATCTGTTTCCTCCTCCCCAAAATGGGGGAGATAATAGTATTATACAAACCTCATGTTGTTGTTGTGTAGTTGCCCAGTCATGTCCAACTCTTTGCGAACCCATGAACTATAACCTGCCAGGCTCATTGTCTGTGGGATTTCCCAGGCAAGAACACTGGAATGGTTGCCATTTCCTTCTCCAGAGGATTCCTGACCCGAGGATTAAACTCGCATCTCCTGCAAGGGCAGGTGGATTCTTTACCACTGAGCCACCAGGGAAGTCCAACCTCATAGATTTGTTCAAATGAGAAATGAGTTTAGCAGATGCCACTGGCAGACAAGCCTAAAGAATGAAGTTTTGAAAGAGTTGGAGGTCATTAATTATACCAACCTATAATCTTCCCTGGTGGCTCAGTCGGTAAAGAATCCACCTGCCACGTGGGAGTCCTGGGTTCAATCCCTGGGTTGGGACGATACCTTGGAGGAGGGCTTGGTAACCCACTCCAGTATTCTTTCCTGGAGAATCCCCTTAGACAGATGAGTCTGGCAGGCTACAGTCCATGGGAACGCGAAGAGTAGGACACAACTGAGAGGCTACGCACAGGACAACCTGCTCATGTTTAGTTTCCTTACAGTGGAAAGCAAATAGGGAAAAAGAAATGTATTCCATCCTCTCATGTGCCGGAACCAAGATGACAAAGTGGCCTGAGTGGGTCCTTTGGTCTCTTGCTCCTATTTATCCCACTTAGATTCCTCTTCTCTCTTGTGTCTGGCTGGCCTTTTGTTCTCTCCACTCATCATCATTAGTTCTGTAATCCAGGTACCGTCCCCCTTCTCCCTGCACTACTGCCTTCTAGGCAACAAGGCTAGGAAGTTCTGTAAGTAGGGGCAAATGCAAAGAGATGGGCTCATTCACCAGGGCTTTGCAGAGACATGGATTATCATCTGAACTTCCAGGGTCCTATCTCTGAAGAGGAAAACCAGGGGAAAGTGGTGAGCACCACCTTAAAAACAAAAGACAGCATGAGGGTATGAGGCATTTTGCCAAGCAACTATGAAAACAGCCGGGTATTTTCAGTACCCCGAAGTGGGTACACAACCCAGTAATGATCTAACTCAAAGTCATCCCCCCAGGGTGGACGTGATCCCTGAGAATCTAAGCAATACTCTGAAACCATGACCTTTAAACCATCTAATAATTCACTAGTGTATCACAAACAGTTTATGAGCAAAGATAAAGTATCAATGACAGTAAATGATTTATTAAAAGAATAATTAAAGCAGTTCTCTCTAATGTCAACTATGCTGATCTCAATAATAAAGTCACTTCTATAATAATGTTACTCTCATTCACCTCACTTGCATTTGTAGATGTTTTCCTGAACAGAAAAAAAAGAGAGGGGATGGAGTTACACAGAGTTTCTTAACGTACTCACGGGGAGGAAACTCCCTACAGTATTCAGACAAGCCAGCAGTAGAAACGCAGAAGAAGTTTCTTGATCTTCTATCTACCCCATCTTGGTCACTCTTGTGATCCTCTGTTTCTTAGTTGTTTTTAGTAAGATAAAGTTGAAAATACATGTGTCTGCACTTTTATTTTCAAATTCATGAAGGGAAGTACAGTGGGGGGAAAGACTTCCAGTTTTCATGTTGACCTGGCTGGGGAAAAAAAGAACCCAGGTGTGATGAACAAGTAGTGAAGCTGTGAAGATGGACGGAGTGATCTGAATCACTAGGGCCTAAGTAAGGAAGAGGGAGGCACGGGGGTGTGTGTGGTTGGGACTGAGAAAGGAGCCTGGTTGTTAGGCTACTGGGGGAATTCCTGGAGATCCTGACCAGGAAAAGAGCCCAGTGTCACTTTGCTGAGCCACGTTTATCAATAAATTTATCTAATCCAGTAGTCTGGGAATTATTTGAGAATTCAGACTGTGTTTTATCCAACTCTGAATCCCTAGCATATAGCACAGGGTCCTACTTTATTCAACATCCAACTTACTAAATGATCCAAACATCTGTCTTCCTTAAATCAGGGCCTTCTGCCAATCCCTTCTCACATTCTGTACTTCAGCTCCTAAATGAATTCCTCTTTCCAGTTTGAGGCATGTTTTTATTTGATTTACCAAACGGAAGTACTGATGTACCCTCAACCCAGTCCAATTCAGATTACTAACTTATCATCCCTCCTGAGACCTGGACCTAGCACTCAAAAGCCACAAACCCCAGAGGGATGATCTTTAAAAGCCCATCGCTGCAATTTTAAACGTCAAAATAACCACCAGGGGAAAAGGAGGACAGTTTCATAAGAGAACATAGAAGTTTTAGTGTAAGTCAATTTAAGTCACTGGACACCTCTGGTTTTATATATATTATCAGTATACTTCAGGGGATATGATGCCTATTACTTAAAGACTTAGACAGTATTCTAGAAGGAAATACACTCTGTCCCAAGGAAGCATGCAGTTGATGTGGCACCGTGTCCTCTGCTGGCCTCCATTGATACTATTCTCAGCACTGTCTTCTTGGAGAGAAGCTGCCGAAGCACCGACACTTTGGGATTAATAATTAGGTGCGAGGATGTTTTTAGAAGTAAAGTGGGAGGCACGATGTGGGGGTGGCAGGCATGAAGTGTGCACGAGGAAGGAGAGTGGCAGCTGAAGTTGAGAAAGTAGGAGAGATGTCAGAGAGCTGGGAAGAGCTTTCTCTACTTCAGGGATCTGCTTGCGTTTGTTTTCTGTCTGTTGTCTCCAAAGGGCAACTGCTTTTATTTGCAACATGAATAAATCAACGCTGACAGGGTCACTTCATTTTCAGCCATATTAACAGAACAGTTCCGCACAGTGTAGTGGTCAGGCTGCACAGGGATTCGGGCCACTGTAGCCATGGGTTGGAATCATCACCAACCACCGTCATTAGATGACCCTTCTTCAAATGCACAGACGCAGTCACAAACTGGGATACAAGTCAATACCACCCCTGACAGTTTATTCTCAACTGCCCAGTCTACCAAACAGAATACACCATCCACTGAAAGCTTGAGATATGCTTTGGGCTTTCAGGAGGCTACACACGTGTAGTGTCTACAGAAAGAGTTGTGTATAAAACAAAGATATGGTGCATTAAAAATATATAAAGCTAACCAACAAGGACCTACTATATAGCACAGGGAATTATACTGAATATTTTGTAATAGCCCAGAAGGAGAAAGAATCTGAAAAGGAATACACACACACACACATAACTGAATCACTTTACTGTATACCTTAAACTAACACAGTATTATAATTCAACTGTACTTCAATACATAAAGCAACCCAATGTAAAACTGATAACTGATCAAACTTTTTGTTTCTTTGTTTTGTATTGTGCAGTGTGGTACCATAAAAAGCATGCAAGCAAACAAAAATTTCCATTAGTCTGTTCTTAACAGACCAGGTAAACTCAGTTTGCATTCATTACCCTTTCACAGAATCTACATATTTTGATGATGAGAACTGTTCAGATTCTCATGAGAGTGTATAGGAATTAACTATACACTGCACAATAATCTCTCTACTCTGTAGAGTCCCACCAATTTCATGAACTCACTCAGAGCACTGGAGAGCTCAGTGGTACTCAGAAAACATCTAGTTCAGGCTTTGAGAACCCAGTATCTATAGCTCACACAACTAAGGGAAGCTGTTGAGTACAAGGGATTATACGCAGTTTGTGTCAGGGAGACAATAGGGAGCAGTGGGGTCTGAAGTGTAATAAAGGCACATACTGTTGCTCAACTCTGGCTTAGAGAGTGTGGGTTGGTGTTTCATTTTTATAATAGATCTTCTTATTTTTAGGTATTGGCTTAATTAAAAAAGAAATACCTGCAGATCAGATAGAACATGATCTTCCTGCTGGCCAGTTTTCAGTTTCTGATCGAGTACCTACATTCTCAGGCTTCCGTGGAGGCTCAGCACTAAAGAATCCGACTGAAGCAACTTAGCACACATACACAGCACACACACACATCAAGAGCTTTAAGTGGAGCACACCAGGCCCCTCAGATGCTCCTGACAAAGATTCTCCCGCTCTGAGAATCTACATATGCAGACAAGAAATCACCCCCCAAGTGAAAGGAAAAGGCAGAGGCATTTTCACTCAGCCAGAGCTTAGCCCCTGACCCTGACCCTGACAGATTTCCTTCTGTTCTCTGACTGCTTTCAGAACTTGTTCAACACGAAAACAAGGCCAGTCTTCCACACCCATCTGTCATAAGCAATTTTTACTCATTCAAGGATGCATGGAGAAATGTACATCGATTTATTAACCTTAGCTCTGATTAAAGTTCTCTTTAGCATTAAAATTCTAGTCACTTCATTTTTTGCTTGCCTATTTCAAGGAGAAATCATTTACAGGATTCAAAGGAAGGCATGCTTAGAGAATAACACAAGTAAGGATAAATTACAAATTCATGTATAAAATAGTAGTTAGAAACAGGTCTAAAGAAGCGTGGCAAGTTTGTTGAATTGAGCTTTAAACCATGTTTTGAGGGGATTGAGAAACTAATTTCAGATGAAGAAATAAGCATTCCAAAATGATGTAACGGCAAAAGCAAAGACCAAAGTCCAACAAAGTAAAACCCACAATGAATCAAATATCTTTTGCATTTTTGAACAACAAAATTTTTTAAAGAACATCATGAAAAAACACACTTACATCAGAATGAATAAAAAACAGTTCACAAATCCTATGTTATATTTAGGAGCCCTGTCCTACACAGATATAATTCAGAATAAAAACCCAGAGGTGATGCAAAATTCTGAATCCTGATAATATTTGCCACATGGTCTTTATTAAGGCAGACACACAAGCATAGGGTATTATATTTCAGAAAAAATTTCAACAAGAATTCAAACAAAAAGATGCTGTTATTACTCAGAAAATATACTGAACACAGTTAACTCCTTCAAGCATTTCATTTACTCCAAGTTTTATGTTATAAAGAAAGAATCTCCCATAGACACAATATGGTTAGCTTAATTTGAGTCTGTTTAGAAGTCAATATTCTGGAAAAAAATCAAGAATCTATTCACATAAACCATCTTGATTAATAACCCCTAAACTAGATCTCTTACTTTGTTGAACCATTTGCAATTAAGGCTTAAGAAAAAGAAAAAAAAAAAAGGTGTTCTCTCTAACTCCTTTCCCTCCAGAAAATTAGTAGATGCAAATGTGATTTTTTAAGGAGCTCTGGAGGTCTCTGTCCAGCTTTCCATTACTGAATTAGCAACAGTCCTGAGGTCCCTCAAGGCGCTTGTGACTTCATAGATTTTCACTCTCTAGTCTTGAGTTTTTTCAGGATTTGCTCGGTTCTGCTAGTGTCACAGGCTGTGACTACTGACTAAAGCAATCTCCCTAGGGATGGCTTGGGGATCTACGAGGTTTAGGACCCAAGAATTCACATTTTAAAATTGAATCTGATTTGTGAGGCCAAGAAAGTGCCTGGTCTCAGATCACACAGTAGATCCTCAAAATTCTTCTGCCTCATTAGACCCTTGAGACAGAGATCGCTGTAGTGACTCACAGTCCAGGAAGAAAGCGGCAGGAGTAATTGGCTTTCCCTCCCCCTCCCACTCAGGAGCCCTTCAGAGCCTTCCTGCAGATCCTGCTCCTCCTCCCCTCTGCAGAGGATCAGTGAACTAGAAAGCTGAGGTCTAGGTTGTTTTGCCCCATTGGTTTAGGACAATTCATTAACTTCTCTGGGACTCATCTGTAATCTTTCCTCTTCCTTATAAGTAAAGGCTGGACACAAACAGGAGTGTCCACAACTGGACTGAAATCCTTTGTTAACTATTATAGAATACAGATCTCTAAGCCCTACCTACAGATTCAGGTTCCATAGGTCACAGCATCTAACCCTCCAGCTAAGGGTCAGTTATTACTGACTGGAAATAATAATTCAGGCCCTCAGTTATGCTGCTAGCTTCAAAATAAAGCTGTCAGTCTAATTACAGGCATGTAAAATTAGAAAGCTGCTATTGTATTGCCAACTGTAACATGCCCAGATCGAAAGCTGTGAAAATTTTTCTCACTGGCATTCAAGACAGTACTTTGAATTGTAACAGTATGTATATATATGTATGTATTTATGTCTTCCTCCATGAAATTTAACAAATGCCTTTTCAACTCAAATGCAGCCTCTACATGTTTTTATTATCTCAGACTTGACTCATGCAAAAAACTTAGATTACCACTAATGTAAACATTCTGAAGTGGAGAAAGATGAAAGAGAAGTCCGAGACATACTTATAAAAAGTGAATTTCCATATTTGATTGCCTTCCAAGTCAACTAATTGAAGCACATGAGGCTCTATTTTTAACTGGCAATGGTTCTTTTGGTTAAATGTACAGGTTTATTCAAGAGGATATCAAATTCCTAAGATTGTTTTATTGCTTAGAAAGGACAGAAAGAGCTGAGAGAAGCCCGCCAAAAGTTTTCAGAAACACACATAACGCACTTTCTTCTCTGATTTTACCTTTGTAAAATAACTGTTTAGTTACAGTAGATGTTAATTTCTCAAAATGCATACAGATATATTTACAGATTTAATTAAAACAATGGACAAGTCATAGAGCAACTGGAAAAGAAAGTCTGGCAGTTTCTGCCCTTCCTTTTGGGATTCTGAGTATCAGGTGGTCTGATCCATCCTCACAGAGCTGCCAGTATCGAGCATGGGAGGCTACACCTATAAGGCACTCAGGAAAGAGTGCTGACAACAGAAGCAGGGTTTGCTTCATGTAAGACAGCCACTTGATGACCCTTGGCCCTCTGTGCCAAAGGCTATACTTGTGTTCTGAGAAATGAAATAATCATGCTGTATCATGGTGTGTCATATAATTTCAGTAGTTCAACAATTAAATTCATTTGAAGCAAGGCTTAGCCAGTAAATTATTGCAAAAGAAATAAAAAATATGGCAGAAAATAATAGATAAGTGACTGACGTTATGGCCTTTCTGTTTAGCTTTCTTAAAGTAGTAGGACTGAGAAAAGAAACCTTAGATAGAAAATAACAATTTTTGAGTCGTATTTTAGTCCAAACAGAAATTCTGCTGTTATTTTCTGCCCCCACCTTGATAACTCATTTTTTTCTTTTTAAAATGATTTTTAAATAAATCTCACATATCGCCACCTCCTTCTTTACTTCCTCCTCCTATATCACCATCTCTTCCTCACTGCCCACCTGGATCCATCCATCTTTCATAGACTACCTTAAGTTTTACCTCCACTTTGAACTTTTCTAAATTAATGCAGTTCCCAAGGATCTCCCTGTCTTCTGACTTTACTGCCATGAGTTTACTGGTAAATTATGATGACTTGCCTTTCTCAAGACAAGTTTGCTCTTCAGTGGTTTAGTCACTAAGCTGTGTCTGACTCTTGCAATCCCATGGACTGTAGTCCACCAGGCTCCTCTGTCCATGGGATTCTCCAGGCAACAATACCAGAGTAGGTTGCCATTTCCTTCTCTAGAGGATCTACCCAACCCAGGGATCAAACCCAGGGCGCCTGCAATGCAGGCAGATTCTTTACTGACTGAGCTACAAGGGAAGCCCTATATTCTGATTGCTATTCAGAATATGGTATAAATGCTTGTGTAGTAGATCTCTAGGTGACTTGCAAACTGGAAGCATCTCTTCTTTGTATCACTTAAAGCAGCAGCTTTCAGACTTTTTAAAATGATGCATGATATGATATCCACTTTACCATAGTCCACATATACTGTTACAAGAACAATATTTATTCACCCTTCTATTGTTTTACTCTGTTTTGTACTTTGAAAATAAAAATGCTATCAGACCCAGTAAACTGACCTCACAGTGGATTGTGACCAGTTGATTACTCTGGGACTGCTATATATATTTCCTTTACTTAAAAAAAATTACAATTATCTGTCGCCATTGGCCTCTGACTTTTCTAGCATTACATTTTTTTTTTTTTTTTTTGCCTTTTGGAGTCATCTGGGACAATTAAATGCTTGGAATATATAGTATTTTCCATTCTTTTGCCCTGAGCACTGCTGGTCAAAAGATAAGATTCCCTGAGTTTTGTTAAAACTCAAATCTCCATTCCCTCATTTTCTTTTATTTTCACAATATGCACAGTAGGTGGTAGACATTTCGTGGATGAAGACATTTAGGCACAGAGAATTCTGACTTTCTTAATGACATATCTTTTAATCAGGCTATTATAAATTCAAGTAAATATGGTTTCTAGGCATTTAAAGGAGATAAACTTGGGTAATGTGAACAACACAGAGCTTCAGTATGAATGTATTTACCTAACTCGTCTGGATCAAATGAGTTAACAGCTCTTCCGGACTTCAGTTTGAAGATGTATCCACTTCCTTGTCTATCCCCATCTTTCCATCTTCATCTCCTCAGTTTTTCAGCCACCTAGAACTACGTGTTCTTCTTCAGCCTCTGTATATTTTGGTCCCTATACAAGGATTGCCGTTCTTTGTCCTCTTTACTAGGCTAGTTCCTCATCCTTCAAATCCCTGGGAACTGTCCTTACTCCTCTCCTCTCCCACAATGTCACTTTCATAGCACCCTGTGCTCTCCCCATCAAGCACTGAACTAGCTCTTCCTCCCTCCCTCCCGAGTTTTATAGGCTGAGACTCTTCTATTCTGCAATCTAGGGCCATGTTGAATTCAGGATAAAAGTACGGAGAAGGCATAAATGAATCAACAAGTGACCGCATAAAGAACGGCCACTGAAAAAGCCTGAGTGTGATCTGGGATTGGAATTGTGTGTCTTGACCCTCCAAGGCCAATCATTCATGACTTTATGATTCTATGACCACGATTTTAGTGTTCCCCTGTAGGGTGCAGATTTTGTGACTGGAAATTCATAAAGTGAAGGATAGCTGTGTCTAATATATTCTTTCAACTTTATTTAGGGCACAAACAATGGTATTTGGAAGGGACAAATAATTTAGTATATTGGGCAAGTGTACTGAGGCAATTTAAAAAAATCACTCAGATTTTAAAACTGCTGGTTGAAACCCACCCTGGGGGTTCTGACCATGCCTCAGATCTCCATTTCCCACGTGAAGCTATGCATTTGCGATCTTGTCCTCATCATTTTCATTAGTCTAGTTAGTGATTAGGTGAAGTCTCACACATACATTCTGCATGAATCTTTATAAGTTCCTTTGCACTATTTCCAGAATAAATTCCAATGATATAATATCTAGGCTTGCCATGGCAATTACTAATTTTTTCTGTTTATGAATCAACAATCTACCCCCCACCCTGCCAACAAACTAAAAGCAGGAAAGCTCTTGAAAAATGTTCTTTGCAATCCTATTTGAAAAGAATATTCCCTAATACAAACTCCTGCCATTCCCAGATAGCAACAGAGAAGATTTTCTTCTTTATGCTGTGACTCATGTATCTTTATTCCCACAGCTGCTACTTAGGGCAGGCCAGTGGTGAACACAATGGAAAAGAAAGAAGAGTTTATAACTGGAAAATAAGCACATTCAAAAGAAGTACACTCAAAGCATTATCAAAGTAAAATATGCAGCAGTACCAACAAGAGCAAACAAAAGCCCACGCAAGAGATGTGTAAATATTTCATGAAGCTAAAGCCTTAATCAACTCTCTCTCCAAATCTTGCTGGTGTTGTAAACACTTCAGTTTCCTCCAGTCCCACCATGACCCAGATTCTTTGCAAAAACAAAATGAAAACATGATCCAATGGATCTTTAATAAATGTGGTGTGAAAAATATTTATTAATAGATAGAGCATATCCAAGGTATTGCCTTAACAGGAAGAAGAGGATACCTTAATAAAGGTGGTTGCTTCTTGATGACTTTCAGAGCTTCCTTTCTCCCCTCCCCCTCCAAACCACTGCCTTTTCCCCACTACCTATATGCTGCTCTCAGGACATTTACATCATCTTAACCTTGAACTACCTACACCCCAAGTCAAGATTTCTCCCAAGGCCCCTCTAAAAAGCGCTTTAAACCTGACCAGACTTTCCTGCCTTCCTACCAGGCAAAATCACTTTCCAGTGTCTAAATTCTTCCCCCCTCTTTTTCCCCCTTCTCTTTCATGTCCATTGCTGCGTCTGAAATTTTGCCTGTATCTTTTCGATCTGCCTGGATGGCGTAGGGATCTTTTGTGTGTATTGGTTGACAGTGTTTTTCAGTGATTTCTTTTCTAAAATCCATCCCCAAAGAACTGTTTATAGCCTCTAGTCTACCCGGATTTAATGTGGTTCCAAAGTTCACCTCTAGATACTGAACAGGTCTCTACAATGATTTCCCTTTATCAACCTCTGCCTGCCCTTCTCTCTCTGCCTATCTCAAGAAAAACTATATATGTAATGTGTGTATACACACGCATACAAACGCATGGATATTATATATAACGATAGTATGCTGACCTTAAACGGAGTAAGTGTAGGAAAATGAGAAAAATGCCTGTGTAGTATTGCCACACACACACACACACACACACACACACACGCACCCCTATTTGGATATTCATAGTATGCAGACCTGATTGCAAACCCCCCTCTCCCAAGAACAAGAACAACAGGCGTCTTCGCCGGTTTACCTTCAAAGCCAAAGCTTAAGGGAGCAATGACCTTGCCGAGAAATTCATCACCTGCGAGAAAGGCTGCTCCTCCTGGAGCTCAGGACGGGATGGAAACGAGAGCAACAGGCAAAAAGGATCACCTGGCAAAATGTGGGACCGAATCCCTCCCCCATCAGTCCCGAGCACACCGCAAAGCTGTGGTCTCCCAGGGTTGCAAGATGGGCAGAGCTGGCGCGGGGGGCGTCTCCTCCCGCGGCCGCCGGTCACCTACCTGCTGTTGTCCGGCTCTCTCCGGCGTGGCGGGGCCGCTGCCTGCGCTTTGGCGAGGGCTTCCCGTCGCATATCACACGCAGCGGCTCCCGGCGCCCCACCGATGCCTCAGCGGGCTCGGGAGTGGCGGTCCTTTTCAGACCTGTTCCGGGAGGGAGCCGGGTGCCGGCAGGAACTGAAATTACTATGCAAAGAGCAGAGGCGGCGCGCCGGAGCCGGGCGGAGACCGCGGGGGCCGCCCCCCACTCCGGGACTGCAGCCGCCGCCGCCCGGCACTGAGCCAAATTGGAGGTGGGAGTTCACGTGCCCGACTGCTCGTCCGTCAGGCCCGGGCTGCGCCCATCTGTCCTCGCCGGGCAGCGCTGCCCTGCCGGAACATCCGAGGAAGGGGCGGCAGGAGCGCAGGCAGCGGCGGCCGGAGCACCGGCTGCACCCGCTGCACCGGCGGCGGCGGCGGCGGCGGCAGCAGCAGGACGCCGAGCTCCGCCCCCGCCGCGCCCCCGCCCAGCCTTCCGTCCCGCGGGAAGGGGTTGCGGCGGCGGCGGCGGCTGCCGGCCAGGGGGCAACCGGGCACCCGCTGGCGGGTTGCGGTGCTGCTGCAAGGAGACCGGCAGCAGGTGGAAAGTTCAGAAGGAGATTAAGATAGAGGGCTGGGGCCCAGAGCCGCTCCGCAGGAATTCTGGCCCTCGCTCCCACCCACAGGTCACCAGACTCCATGGCTGTGTCTTGACTCCAGCACACGGTTTCCAGAAGAGCCAAGTGCAGAGATCTGAAACCAAGGAGACCATCCGAGGTTTTTTCGGTGTTGCAAAAAGTATGATACCCCGCGTATTTGGAGATGGCATTGCTGACAGTGTTCCTGCCCCCTGCCCCCTACCGCCCCAACTCCCGTCTCCTGGACATGGATGGCTTTGGAAAGCGTCCACTCAGAGTGGCTCCAGCAACACTGAATGGATGTGTAGTATGGTTAGCAGCTGCAGATGGTGCAAATGAAACTGAAAAGAGGTAACGTTCACCAACTATTTGTTAGCAGGCACTGTGCAAAATGCCTTATATGCAGCTTCTGTAATTCTCTTAATGACCCAATGAAGTGAGTAATATTCTCCACTGAACTGATGAGAAAACTAAAGCTTCAATGATTTAGACACTTTGCTTCAGGTCACATAGTAGTAACTGCGAAACTGGAATTTAACACTGCAAAAGAGATCCTCTCACTCATGGGGATCACCTGGGGATCTTGTTAAAACGTAGGTTCTGGCTCAGTAGGCCTGGGGTGGACCTGTGGATCTGTGGTTACTAACAAGTTCACAGCGGGTGTTTGTGCTGCTGGCCAAGGGACCAAACTTTCTAAACCACCAAGTCAGGGATTTTAATAAATTTCTTCTTTTCTGCCAGCTCTAGATGATTGATTGCAACTTCCTAAAGGTAGGTTAAGAAGGATTCTAAGGCTGTGTCTTAGCTCTTGCACAAAGAATGTTGCAGGCCATCGTGTGTCTGTTCGTTGCTCAGTTATATCTGGCTCTTTGTGACCCCATGGACTGTAGCCTGTTGGGCTCCTCCATGGAGTTCTCCAGGCAAGAATACTGGAGTGGGTAGCCATTCCTTTCTCCAGGGGATCTTCCCAACCCAGGGATCAAACCCAGGTCCCCTGCATCACAGGCAGATTCTTTACCATCTGAGACACCAGGGAAGCCCACTAGCCATGTCCAGTTTGGTTAATGGAGGGAAGTTTGTGGCAAGTATCCCAGCAGGCCACTTCTACAACTTCTAAAATAACATGCTGGTTTTTGAGAATGATCATGGTGTAACATGTAAGGATGGATGTCTTCATTCCACACCCAACCCTTGTTAAGAAAGCCTTAAGTTAAAGTTTTACACTTCACGTTTACATAACACAAAACACTTTACAAAATGCTCATATGAATAATTTCGTCTGTCTTCATAATGACTCTGTAAGGCAGGTATAATTTTACTTTACAGGAAAGGAAACTGAGGTAGAGCAATTTTCTCGATATTACACAACTGAAAACATGTGATGGGGCTAGATTGTGATAGATCCCTAGCTCAGGGCTTTTTAAAAAAATTATTAAACTAATGTATTAGTTTCCTGTTAGTCGCTTAGTCATGTCTGACTCTTTGTGACCCCGTGAACTGTAGTCTGCCAGCGTCCTCTGTCCATGGATTCTCCAGGCAAGAATACTGGAGTTGGTTACTGTTCCCTTCTCCAAGGGGCCTTCCCAATCCAGGGATCAAACCCAGATCTCCTGCAGTAGTTTTCTTCTGTTGCTATAACAGATTGCCACAAATTTAGTGGCTTAATACAACACAAATTTATTATTTTATAGTTTTTGAGGTACAAAGCCTGAAAATTGGTTTTATGGGGCTAAAATCAAAGATTCATCAGGGCTCTGCATTTCTTCTGAAAGTTCTAAGGGGGGAATCTGTTCTTACTGTTCTTTGCTCAGTTTCTAGAGGCATCTGCCTTTCTTGGCTTGTGACCACATCACTCAGATCTCTTTTATCCTCTACCCTGACTCTGATTATCCTGCATCCCTCTTCTATAAAGTCTCTTGTGATTATTTTGGGTTAATCCAGGTAACCCAGAGTAATATCCCCATCTCAAAATCCTTAATTTATTCATATCTGCAAAGGCCCTTTTGTGATGCAAGGTAACATAGTCAGAGGTTCCAGGGATTAGCTATTTTGGTAGGATCATTATGTCTACCAAAGCTTCACTTAGTACTTATCCTATAGTTTCTACTATATTTTACTCATCTATCTCTTCTACTTGATTTCTCAGACTGCTAGGAAGTTCTTTCAATGCAAAAATTTACTTGAAAGTCATTCAAGAGGCGATATCACATGTATACTGGCAAGAGAAATCCCAAGGCCATGAAAAAGCCAAGAGGATGGCTAGGATTGTGGTCATGAAGTGGACACACAGGATTAGGAGGTGCTTAATTGTCTGAATGGAACTGAGGTAATCCTTAAGGCAAGCCCTAACTACAGTTATATGCTCACTTTAGCAATACAGAATTTTTTTTAAAAAAAATTCTGCTTCTCAAAACCCATACAAAATTCAGTATAACACCAAATTCCAAAGCATAATAACTGTCAGAGTGATGATAAATAGTATGACAGTACATGAAGCAAAGCCAAATCATATTATTGAATACCTCAAGGAATTTATAGAAAGACTGACATATACAAGTTTAAAATATCACTAGGAACACAGGGTTTGTAGGAAATGAAAATAATAAAGGATTTGAACAGAAGAAACAATAGGAGAAGCAATGTGAGTCGGTACATGATTAATTGCCAAGTGAATTAAAGTGAAAATTTTATTTGAAAGTTAGGTTTATACAGGGGAGTGGAGATAAAGCTAGAAACGTAGGTTTGAAAATTGTTTTGTAAAGCATCTTAAATGTCAAGTTATGGAGTTTAGACTTAACCTGAAATTATAATGACAATAACAATACCTTATGTCCGCATAATGCCGAGTAATTTACCAAGCACTTTTTACATATTTTCAGTTATTTGACTTCTCCTCTGACGCTGCAGAAGCAGGCCAGTGTGTTCACAAACACTCAAATACGTATACACTTCACGCCACAAGGAGAAAGAAATACAGCCTTCCTATCAAAGATGTGTTCTCATCCACTCTATATTGCAATAGCAGCTCCCTCCCCCCTTACCTGTCATTCCTCCTGTCCTGTCTAGCCTGCTTTATGTGTTTCCAGCAGACTTCCTACTGCATTCTGATAGAGTATATATTTGTTTATTGTCTCTCTACTGTTTTTGAGGGCAGGGACTTTGCCTCTTTCACTGCTAAATCTCTGTCACCTAAAACTACACTCATTTTTTAAGGGCTGGATAAATTAAATGAATCACTACTCTAACTTATAAATCAGGAATCAAAATACCAGATATTTAAATAAACTTTGTGATGTCCCACAGCTGTTCAGAGCCTTTACCAAGACTAAAGCCCAGGGTCCAGCCCAATGCTTTTTTGATAGTCTGTTCCCTTTCTGAGTGAAAGGTCTTAGGGGCATTTAAACAGGGGCAGTACTGTATTTTAAAAGGATTAGAATTTGAGATGAGAATCTTCTCTAAATGTCACATCTTGCCTAAAAACTTCATCATCTTAGCTGGATTGGCTAGAAGTATCGACAGGAGGAAGTCAGCAACGGTGGATTCTTGAGGACTCCCATCAGGGCTGCGTTAGTTGGCGCTGAGTCATACTGTAAGTTGTCTTGTAATTGTTCTCTGGTTCATTCATATGTGTGTGTTTTAACACTTTGTATTACACTTTTTGGCTCAGGGACTATAACTTTTTTTTTTTATATCCATGCATTCTGCCCAGTTGTTATTCTTTAGTTGCTAAATTGTGTCCAGTTCTTTTGCAACCCCATGGATTGTAGCTCACCAGGCTCCTCTGCCCATGGGATTTCCCAGGCAAGAATATTGGAGTGGGTTGCCATTTCCTTCTCCAGGGGATCTTCCCGACCCAAGGATCAAACCCATGTCTCCTGTGTTGGCAGGCGGATTCTTTACCACTGACCCTCTAGGGAAGCCCATTCTGCCCAGTACTGGACTCTAAATAGATTTTATCACTGCATGGTTACAAAATGGCTGCCGTTGCCTTAAAAACCATATCCTTACAAACCACGTTCAAGACAGTGTAGGAGATTCAAATATACCACCGCAAAATATGCCACTTTGGCATAAGAATTATTTTGAACCAGAGGAAAATGAGAACCAACAGATGCAGACTAAAAGCAGTAACTTAGAGAAGTGAGGATTACCCTAAATCCCCTCTCCTGGAATAGTGTAAGACCATGAAGAGGACAGAAACCTTGTACCATGATAAGTCTGCAAACAAATCTTACTAAAGTAATTCTTCCCTTTGATTAGGTTTCCCCCTAATATTTGCCTTCCCACAGTTTGGTGCCCCTAAAAGCCTAAACCCCGTTTTCCTTTGTCTTGTCATTCCTATACAAGTTTATTGTTTTTGTGAAAATGCTCTATAAGCCCAAGTTCTAACTGCCCCTTTGAGTTACTCATCACTGAGTTTCTTCTGCATCTATGCCTGATGTACATACATATTAATAAATTCTATTTCTTTTTCTCTTATTAATGTGTATTTTCACTGTCTAATATCCAGGGCCTCAGTTAGAGACCCTAGGAAGATAGAGGGAAAAAAGCCTTTTCTCTCCTCTATAATAGAAAGAAAAGGATTCCATTGGAAAAGGGAGCATCTTTTTATGGAGGAAAAAATATTTTCCTGAACCCACTCTCCTATTTCCAAGTCATTGACCAGAATCCAGTCACCAGATCACCCAAGGTTTGTGAAAGTGAGCACGTAGCCAGGGAGAACAAGCTTGCTTTGGTTTTTCTAGGCTAGATGTCCTGGTGCTCCAAGTGAGACCGTTATTAAGAGAGAAGGAAGGTAGGCTCTAGGATCAGCCCTTAGCAGTTTCTTTCACAGAGAAATCATATAGAAATTAACTAAAGACTCACTGTAAGGTCCATTTTGATGTTGCTTGACTGCCTTTCGATTTCTGGCAAGTCATGTTAAGTCAGGCTCCTACCTGGTTTCCTCCCTTTCTCCTTCTCTCTCTCCCGCTTCCTTCCTCTCCCTTTTCTCATTCTTTTCTTTCCTTTTCTCCTTCACTCCTTCTCTCCCTCCTTCCTTCCTTCAGTTCTTCCTTCAATCCTTCCTTCCTTGTCCCTTTCTCCTTCCCTCTCCCCTCCTCTAATACTAAACGGCTTTTGCAGGGTCGTTTTTGGTCATATTTAGTATTCTACTGTATATTTGATCAGTGCCCTGTTGTCAAATGTTTGGATTCTCACCATCAGAAATATCCTTACAATAGGCTTGTTCAACTGATTGGATAAGAGATACTCAAGTAACTGCTAGTCATACGGTGTCATCTTTTGCTGCTCCCTAAACTCCTATTTTCCATTCCTGCCCTAGTAGTTTGTAAAACACAAGAGTATACTGTTCCACAGCAATGACTTTGTTTTGACCTATGCCCCCCTCAGCCCACCTCCTGAGTGCCCTTTTCTCAGAGCCACTTACCCATCTATCTGGCAAAATCTAGTTTAGCGATCCCTCCTCCTGGAATCCTTGCCCAGACCACCCATTCCCATATTTAATTACTTCTTCCTCTGTAGACACACCTGGTACCAGTCTTTGTTGTAGTTAAAACTTGTACTATAGTTTTGTGTTTTTATTTGTTTTTCTCCTCTAATAGACTAAATCACTTTAGGCTCTGAAAACTGGTGTGCCTACACTGTCCTCATAGGTATGCAGTGTGGCAGTGTTTGGTTTACACTTGGCTAATTTAGCCATATGTGCTTAAGAGTAATAATCATCACTTCTGTTTACAAATTGCATGTCATACATGTAAAAATCTATTTTATACAGGACCATTTTTCAAATGATTGTTTTTCTTCCAGGAATTTTTAGGCTATGAGGAGCGAACAATTAATAAAAAATAAAAACCCATAAAATGACCCCACAAAAATGTGCTGAGTTGACATCAACTACTGCAAACTTGTTCGAAAGATACAAGGGGGGAAGGACATATAAGGACAGTTTGTGGAAGGGAGCTGCTGTTTCTGTCTTCTAAGCTTCCATTTACCCCTTGCTAATGACTGTGTCTCAATTTTCCACTGAGGAACCACACTTCAGTCCATGTGAGTAGGTGGGTCTGACCTTGATTTAAGGTGAACATAAGACCTAGGATAGACCAATAGAAGGTTTATCTGTCCCTGGCCACAGTGGTCAGTTCACAGATAGGTGCAAGACCCAAGCTATTGCTGGAACTCTTGGGAGAATGGGGTCCCCTGGCTAGTAAAATGTAAAACTGAGGCTACTAGTGGGGGCCACTTGGAGGAAGTTTGCATGAGGGAAGCATAAAGACAAAGGAAAGGAAAGCAGGGCTGGCAGATGAAGAGAAAGAGATGAGCTCTGTTTCAGTGATATCATTTAAACCACCACGTTCATTCAAGTTCTGCTATTGAAATTTTCATTGCTCAGTCATTTCCGAGGTGGGTTTGTCTCCTGCAAGGAAAGCGTTCTTGTAGGCTCTTAGAACAGATGCGCAGAGAGACTTCCTATGTCCCTCAGAACAGAGCAGCACACCTGGTGTTTGGCAATGATGCTTGTGGTCCAATAAGAAGGTCTCTGGTGACTTGGTCACACTGCTCTTTTAGAAGCAGCCATCTGCTATTGCTTCTTTTTCTGAAGCCTGCAAATGACCTTGTAACTGTGTTTCTTTCGTTTCTCTGCTTACACCACAATTCTCTGAATTATTTTTCTCTGTACAACCTGCATTCAAACTTCCCAAGAAAGATAATCTGATTGGCTATTTGATACAGTCCCTTAAATGTATGAAGTGCTTTTTTACAGGTTGTTCCCTTTGGCGTGCTTTCTTGCGCCAGGGATCCCCCCCCCTCCTTTGTGGCTAATGCCTATGCATTTTTCAAGTCTCAGGGAAATCCATTTCCTTTACAAAAGCTATCTGAGACTCAAATTGGGTTAAGTACTTCTTTGTGTTTCTAAAGCATCTACCTGTTCATCACTTGGCATTTCACTGTCTATTTATTTGTCCACCTCTTCACTACCACTCCTAGACTGTAATTTTTTTCGAGGACAGGATTTTTTTCTTGACTTATATCAAGCACAATACAGATAAAAAATAATTTTGGTTAACTATTGAATAAAGTAATTAACAGTGAGATTAGGGTGTATGCCAAGTCTCTATCAGAAATACCATTGACCAAAACAGCAAGGGGTCTCTATAGTTAGTTTACTCATCATATTCAAGGTGTAACATCAGGGAAAGAACTGAAATACAGCTTATATAAAGAAAACTGTAGCGTGAGTTGAAAGTTTATATGCCCATTTAACTTATGTAAATATAAATATATAGTATTGGAGAGGGATGGTAAAAGAAATACAGCAATAACAATTTATATGGGATTTGGGCATGACATTCTACCATTTAGCGTCTGACCAGGGATTAGCATTTGATAAGAGACAAAAACCTGCTATTCCCTCAGTAAGGCTCTCATAGTAGCATCTTCTTAACAGACTGGGGATGATTTTGATGTTTAAAGGTGCATTTCCCGCCCCCCTCCCCATAAAATATGGCATCTAAACACTATCAACCACTTGCTTTGGTATTGGACCAAAGGGTCAGAAATCTGTTCCAGTGCTGAAAGAAAGCATTCAAAAGAGGAGCTACCACTTTCTTCTAATGAGAAGAATTGATGGATGATTGATAGGCTGACAGACAGATAGATGAACTAGTGTTGATCGTATCTTTTGATTACAGAGGCTTGGAAGTTACTGCTTTTCTCTTGTTCCATGTTGCTATTAATATAGACTTTTTACCATGTATGCTCAAGACTTCAGATCCAAAGCCAAGTCTGACCAAGACAGGTAGTTGACTTTCACCCTCTAGCTGGTATAATACAGAAATAATATCACTAAATTTCTGCATTGAACGTAAAATGACTGAGGTGGGCTCTGGGCTACTGTCCCTACAATGATGATCCACCTTCATCTCTGTTCTCTACCATTTTTTCCTGGTTCATGTGGTCCCACTTCTGCCTGATTTCTCAGTAATGCTCCATCTGCTGGCCTTTCACCTTGCTTGCTAAAGATCCTGACCCTTCTTTTTGCTTGCCAGTCCTTTTTCTCCAAGGGTAATGGGCTAATTGTACATTGGTGCTGATTCTCCAGTAATTGGGTAAAGTTCAGCTTTAAATTAGATGGACCTCCTGGAAGATCCCCTGGAGGAGGGCTTGGTAACACACTCCAGTATTCTTGTTGGAAAAACCCCATGAACAGATGAGCCTGGCAGTCTATAGGCCATGAGTTCGCAAAGAGTCAAACACGACTGAAGCAAGTAAGCATGCACACAGCCGGAAAGAGTGCAACTAATACATGGCTTCAAGTATAACTACTACTAGAGGCTGGCTGCCTTGCCTAAGATGGCTTCACCTTTGTAGGGGAGCAGAGACTTCTAAGACTGCTTCGTCTTCCCCCTGCTTTAAATATGTTAGCTGTATATTATAAAATTTTCTGGGTTCTTTCAGGCACTATTACTTCTTTCAGAGTTAGGCCCATAAACCAAATTTATTTCCATAGTATACACTTCCCTGGTTCTCCATCCTGTTGACATCACAAACATTCTCCATAGAAATACAAACATTATTCCACAATATCTTCAACTGGTAAATGAACACATAAAATGTGGTATATGTGTACAATATAACATTGCTTGTCAATAAAACAAATGAAATGTTAATACACGCTCCAATTAAAAAGTGGATGAAAGATCTGAATAGCTACAAAGTTCAGTTCAGTTCAGTCGCTCAGTCGTGTCTGACTCTTTGCGACCCCATGAACTGCAGCATGCCAGGCCTCCCTGTCCATCACCAACTCCTGGAGTCCACCCAAACCCATGTTCATTGAGTCGGTGATGCCATCCAACCATCTCATCCTCTGTCATCCCCTTCTCCTCCTGCCCTCAATCTTTCCCAGCATTAGGGCCTTTTCAAATGAGTCAGCTCTTCGCATCAGGTGGCCAAAGTATTGGAGTTTCAGCTTCAGCATCAGTCCTTTCAATGAATATTCAGGACTGATCTCCTTTAGGATGAACTGATTGGATCTCCTTGCAGTCCAAGGGACTCTCCAGAGTCTTCTCCAACACCACAGCTAAGAAACATCAATTCTTCAGTGCTCAGCTTTCTTTATAGTCCAACTCTCACATCCATACATGACTACTGGAAAAACCATAGCCTTGACTAGATGGACCTTTGTTGACAAAGTAATGTCTCTGCTTTTCAATATGCTGTCCAGGTTGGTCATAACTTTCCTTCCAAGGAGTAAGCGTCTTTTAATTTCACAGCTGCAATCACCATCTGCAGTGATTTTGGAGCCCAGATAAACAAAGTCTGTCACTATTTCCACTGTTTCCCCATCTATTTGCCGTGAAGTGATGGGACCAGATGACATGATCTTAGTTTTCTGAATGTTGAGGAGGTCTACAAATGGTCAGTAGACATGAAAGAATGTTCACTATCATTAATCATTAGAGAAATGCAAATGAAAACCACAGTGAGATACTACCTCACACCCATTAGGATATCTACTAACAAACAATAGAAAATAACAAGTGCTGGTGAGGATGTGGAGAAATTGGAATGCTTATTAATGCTGATGGAAATTAAGTATGGTACAATTCCTTTGAAAAAAGAGTTTGGTAGGCCCCCCAAAATTTAAACATAAAGTTATTAACTTGTGCTGTGCTGTGCTTAGTTGCTCAGTTGTGTCTGGCTCTTTGTGACCACATGGACTGTAGCCTGCCAGGCTCCTCTGTCCATGGGGATTCTCTAGGTAAGAATACTGGATTGGGTTGCCTTGCCCCTCTCCAGAGGAACTTCCCTACCCAAGAATCAAACCGGCGTTTCCTTTATTGCAGGCAGATTCTTTACCATCTGAGCTACCAGGAAAGCCCAGAGTTATCCTATGAACCAGCAATTCCATCGTAAGTATATACCCAAGAGAAATTAAAACATATGTTCACCCAAGAGCTTGTATGTGAGTGTTCATAGCAGCATTATTCATGGTGACCCAAAATTAGTATTAACCCAAATATACATCAGCCAAGAACAGATAAATAAAATTTAGTATATTCATAAAATATGATTTTATTCAGAAATAAAAAGTAACAAAGTATTGATATATGATACACCATAGGAAAACCAAGAAAACATGCTAAGTGAAGAAGCCGGTCACAAAGAAACACATATTGCAGGATGCCACTGATATAAAATGTCCAGGATACACAAATCAATACAAACAGAAAGTAGATTAGTTGTAGCCTCGAGGCGTAGGACTGGGGGGAAGAGGGAATGGGTAATGACTGGTAACGGGTATAGGATTTCTTTCTGAGGTGCTGGAAATGTTCTAAAATTAGAGGTGAACACAGTAAAAATATTCAGTTGTACACTTTAAAAGGATGAATTGTATGACATGTGAATTATATCTCAGTAAGCGAAAGTGAAAGTCACTCAGTCTTGTCCGACTCTTAGCAACCCCATGGACTATACATTCTGAACTCTCCAGGCCTGAATACTGGAGTGGGTAGCCTATCCCTTCTCCAAGGGATCTTCCCAACCCAGGAATCAAACCAGGATCTCCTATGTTAAAGGTGGATTCTTTACCAACTGAACTCTTAGGGAAGCCTATATCTCAGTAAAGCTGTTTACAAATATTATGTTAGCAATTAATTTAGCTGGATGGAATACTTTTTGAGAATCCTTAATTTCCATAATTCTGAGGCTGAGCATTTGAGCAACTGTTTTTCATCTCTAATTCAGTTTCCCTAGTGCATTACCCTGATCAATGATGCTTATTCTGCCAAGTACATCAACCACGCAAATAAATTGATACTCTGGTTTGCATGCCCACCCATCTCTTGTGGTTTTTCCAGTCCAAATAATTCCCCTGAGTTTGATCACACTTGAGATGACCTGATGGAATTGATTTTAGCAAACTGCAAAGCTAAATGTCTGACCTGTATTAGCCACATACAGATACTGAATCCCCAAGAGACCCTGCCTAAAATTATTAGTCAGTCAGCAGGTTGACCTCTTGCTCTTTCTTCTTGACAGGTCTAAGCTACATTAAATTAGATGGAATATTATTTTTCAATGCAAAACTATAAAGACTCCTGTTGGAAATGTGGAGTATCACATCACAGAAGAAAACTAAACCAAATATAAATGAAAATAATATATAGTTACTGATCTTGTCTTCTGTAATAGATGTGAAGCCATGGCAAGAAGGAGCAGTGATTTGGCCTTCAGCATCACTACTACATCAATAATCAATAAGAACTGAACTAATGAATGAATAAACTCATATCTAAGCGTATTGTTTGTAGACTGATGAATGTATCTCATTTGCCCCAGATGGATTAAGTTTATCTAATTATCATGGAATTGCACAACTCAACTTGTATTCTATATACATGGTGTTTTCCAAATGTGAAGAAAATAGAAAATCTGATTTATTTGATAGGATGGTAGGAAAACCTGGCCCCTCAAAGAAAAATTGTTTCTTTATAACCTATCTTTTCTCTTCCTTCACCCAAACGTAGAATTGTACCAGGTATCTCACTTTACTTTTTGAAGTCTGAAGTCACTGCAGCACTCATTATTGATGAGTTAATGGGATTGATGCCTACTCAAGATCCCAGAGAAATTTAAGCTATATTTGGTTTTAGTGATCTTACAGACTCATACGCATTGATATCTGTGTTAATATGATGATATCCAGTTGGCTCAGTTTTCTCTGGTGGTCTTCACCATGAGGTGGTGGTTGAGATATTGTTGGTTTTTAGGTGAAGATCCAAATAGAAATTGAACAAATGCATTTTGTAAACTCACATCTGGTTTGGCTGCTGTGTCTTAAGCCTGTTCTTTTGGCATGGGTGAAGACAGAACCAAACACCTAATCAGTTCATGAAATAACACAGTGGAACAGGATTTCTAAAAGTCATGATTCCCTACCCTGGGAGGCATCGTTATTAACCATACTAAATATACACACACACACACGTACACCTATATATGTGTGTATATATATAAAGAAAATGCCTTATGCATAAATATAGACACATAAATATATGCTTTTATCACAGAATATATACATGTACATAGGGGATACACAAAGTCTAGATACACAGATAATATGTTTTATCTTTTACAGATTGAAGGTGTCTCTGACAAGAGTTACATTTGTCCAAATGTTACCATATTTTCTAGAAACCTTTTATACACATGGAAAATGAATGCAATAAAGACTTCTCTAGTTAAGAAAAAATACTTGATATTACTAATCACCTAATGGGTTATTGTGTCTACTTGTGTGTGTGTGCTCAGTCATGTCTGAGTCTGCAACCCCATGGACTGGGGCCTACCAGCCTCCTCTTTCCATAGGATTTTCCCGGCAAGAATACTGAAGTGGTTTGAAATTTCCTCCTCCAGGGGAGGGTCCAGACCCAGGGACCAAACCCATGTCTTCTGCATCTCCTGCATTGGCAAGTGGGTTCTTTCCCACTTAGCCACCTGGGAAGGAAGCCCTCTGCTTGTTAGTTCCAGGGTTAACTTGTCTCTCCAATTATCCATTTCCTATCAGGAATCTCCACATTTCTTTATAAGACATTGCTGCAAGTTATACCATAAAGCATATCAATGTGAAATGGATTTTTTTTTCATTTAGCAATAATGTTACCATTAGACCTGGCTTCTCTGATCATGAATTCAACAGCAAAATGATCCAAAGTTAAAAACTAACAAATACTAAAATCTCTACAGTCATTTAAAATAAGATTATGTTCCAAATTTTATAAAATGACATAAATAGGATGTGTGCATCAATTATTCATGGATCTCAATGTACAAATTACATCTATAACACTAAACTATTACCACTTTACTGCATCATAATGACATATTTAAAACAAATAATCCAGCTCTAATAACCATTGCATTAATTATATATGATTCAAGGAACAATTTTGTTTGTATTCTTACAATTTGGAAGGAGCTGGGAGGAATCATGTTTTGCCAAGTTCTTATTAAATCTGCTCAGGGAAGTCTGAGTGGTTGATTTTTTTTTCTCTTGATAAGTTTTGCTGCAGGAAGAAGTCTCCAAACTTATTGAACGGTTCTGATGAACAGATATTTGTTAAGATTCTACCATATGTCAGATATTATACTAAGCAATAAGGACACAAAGTTAAAGAATACACAGCCCTGCCCTGGAGGAGTTAATTGGACTGTGGGGGAGACAGACACATCAGCAGTTGACTTCCATGCAGGAAGGAGTTCTGTGTGAAGTACCATGGAGCACAGAGCAGCCGGAGTTTTGGGAAAAGAGAGGATCCTTGAGACGAGTTAAATTCAAGATGGATAGGAGTTAGTGGGATGAAGTGGAATGAATAAGAGATATTTGTGAAAGAGGGTGACCTGGGCTGTGCTCAAAATGGGTCGTTAGGAAATAGAGTCATTGCAGTACTTATATATTTGAAGTCTTTATTAAGAAACATCTTCCACTCAATAAAATGCTTCCTGAGTGTTTTATCATATATGGGGCAATGTTCTAGGTGCTGCAAATACAGCAATTAAGAAAACAGACTACAGTTTCTGACGTTTAGGAGTCTACATTTTAGTAAGAAAAACATAAAAATGGAATGAACAAATAGATGTTATAATGTCAGATGGTCTTCCCAGATTGTGCAGTGGTAAAGAGTCTGCTTGGCAGTCAGGGAGATGCAAGAGACATGGGTTTGATGCCTGGATTGGGAAGATCTCTTGGAATAGGAAGTGGCAACCCACTCCAGCATTCTTTCATGGACAATTCCATGGACAGAGGAGCCTGGAGAGCTACAGTCCATGGGGCCGCACACTGAGCTCACATGCATGCATAATATCAAATAGCGATGAATTACATAAAGGGAGACAAAAAATCAGAGTGAGGGACGAGAGAGTAACAGGGTACTGTTTTTAGATGGAGGTGGGGGTCGGGGAACTCCTCTCTGAAGAAGAGGTTTTAAGTAGAATGAAATTAGAGGGCAAGTCGTGTGAATATCTAACGGGAACCATATTTAAGGTTGTTAGAACAGCCTATACAAAGATTCTGAGATAGGACTTTGGTTTAATAGGTTTAAAAATAAACAAAGAGGCAAAATGGCTGGAACATAGTAAATGAGGGGAAGAACAATAGGAAATGAGTTGATAGAGATGGCCAGAGGCCAGGGCATGTGGAATACTTATCTTTACCGAAGTTGTTTTCTCTGCTTCCTAGTTTCGAAGCCATACTGTATTGTCTGGAATTCTTTGCAGGTGGGAGTGTGCAGCCATATGAAAGAGTTCTGACCCCTCAGTTCAGTTCAGTCACTCAGTCATGGCTGACTGTTTGCAGCTCCATGGACTGCAGCATGTCAGGCTTCCCTGTCCATCACCAACTCCCGGAGTTTGCTCAAACTCATGTCTGTCAAGTCAGTGATGCCATCTAGCCATCTCATCCTCTATCGTCCCTTCCTCCTCCTGCCTTCAATCTTTCCCAGCATCAAGGTTTTTTCCAATGATTCAGTTCTTCACATCAGGTGGCCAAAGTATTGGAGTTTCAGCTTAAGCATCAGTCCTTTAAATGAATACTCAGGACTGATTTCCTTTAGGATGGACTGGTTGGATCTCCTTGCAGTTCAAGGGACTCTCCAGAGTCTTCTCCAACACCACAGTTCAAAAGCATCAATTCTTTGGTGCTCAGTTTTCTTTATGGTCCAATCTTCACATCCATACATGACCACCGGAAAAACCATAGCCTTGACTAGACAGACCTTTGTTGGCAAAGTAATGTCTCTGCTTTTTAATATGCTGTCTAGGTTGGTCATAGCTTTTCTTCCAAGGAGCAAGTCTTTTAATTTCACAACTGCAATCACCATCTGCAGTGATCTTGGAGCCCCCAAAAATAAAGTCTGTCACTGTTCCATTGTTTCCCCATCTATTTGCCATAAAGTGATGGGATCTGACCCCTGGAATGTGGTATAAGTGCTGTGTATTCCTCCCAGTCTCACTCATGTAAATGTTCTGTGTAATTCCCTCATCTCTTTGCTTTCCCACCCCATGGGGGACTCAGACCTTGGGCAGCCCTGGTCTCTGTCTAAGCACATTCCTGTTCATTGACTAGGAATATTTGCTTTAACAAAATACAGTCAACTCTGCTAAGCCACAAGGTTTAGACTTCTTCTCTCCCATCCTCTTCTCTCTTGTCCTTGGACATCTTTCACACTTTTAACATCTATCTAACGGTGCTGCCTCTGATGGCTGTAATTCCAGGCGTCGTCAGCAATCACTGCTGCTGCTGCTAAGTCGCTTCAGTCATGTCTGACTCTGTGCATCCCCATAGACGGCAGCCCACCAAGCTCCCCCGTCCCTGGGATTCTCCAGGTAAGAACACTGGAGTGGGTTGCCATTTCCTTCTCCAATGCAGGAAAGTGAAAAGAGAAAGTGAAGTCGCTCAGCCGTATCCGACTCTTAGTGACCCCATGGACTGCAGCCCACCAGGCTCCTCTGTCCATGGGGTTTTCCAGGCAAGAGCACTGGAGTGGGATGCCATTGCCTTCTCTGCAGTAATCACTGACCCTAACTAATAAAGCTTTTAGTAGGTGGGACTTGAAAAGAGGCATCTGTTGAATTTGGTACCTGAGTTCTTTTTCTTTTCTTAATCCTTTACCCTAAACATCATCCCATCAGCTTCCCTTGGGAGGGGAAAACCTCATATAAGCAAAGTGGCCATAGAAGATCAGTTTGAAGCCTTTTGTTTTAAAGACAAGGGGGACAGTCATCTTCTGTCTTAGTGATGCTGTGAGGTATGGACATGAACTTCACAGTTGGTAGGAGTCATCAGCTTCAGCCTCCTCCCCACAGCAACCTCTAAATGATTCATTATTCCTTAACTCTTTCCCTGCCCAGTTCCAAGAAGAATAGCAGGAGTGATCAGAAGTGAGGAAAAAGAAAAATATAGTCATTTACTAAGCAGAATTGAGTTTGAACCACCTCATTCATAAATAACAAAAGATTATATGAGGAAAGGACTAGTGTACTAGAGAATTTGGCTGAATAATCAATCAATTCACCTTAACATTTATTTAATAATTCTCTTGTATTTGCATCTGTGGGATGTAAACACATGACAAAGATATAGTTGTCTTTATATCTATTAATATATATAGCATTTTAAAGCATTTTTTTTTTCTCCCTGTAGGAATGTGGCTCTAGGTTCACTTTTAATTCTCCTACATTTATAAAATGTCATGGTACCACAATGAACATTCACTGGTTCGTTGTGTTTTTTATTGGACATATACTCTGTTTTTGGCACTGCTTTAGGTGCTAGGATATAAAACTCCCTGCTCTCGTGGAGCTCAGGAAAAAAAAATGAAATTTGATTATAAATAACTTGGTTTTACTTTTGGTATTGGTTTCCAGTTTCCATGGTAAGAAAGTTCCACAAATTTAGTGGCTTGAAACCACAGAAATTCATCCTCTTCAAGTTCTGCAGGTCAGGTCTGCAAAAAGACTGCACAGGGACAAAAGCAAGATGTTGGCCGGCTTGGTCCTCTCTGGAAACTCTGGAGGAGAATCTGTCTTCTTGTCTCTTCCAGCTTTTAGGGGTTGCTGGCATTCCTTGGCTTGTGGCCAAATCACTCCACCCTCAGCTTCGATCATCACAGGCTTCTCCTTTGTCTGACCTGCCCATGTCCTTTATTAGAACACTTAGGATTTTATTGGGCCTACAAGCATTATCCATTGTAATCTCACCATCACCAGATCATTTGTGTAATCATATCTGCAAAGTTCCTTTTGCCATGTAAGGTACTGCATTCACAGGTTCTGGGGACTAGGGTGTGAATATCTTCAGGGGTGGGGGGGGTCAGGTGGGGAGCAAGTTTTCACCCTATAACACTTTTTCAATATTTAAGAACAAAGAACTTATTTCTCTTTGGGGAATGCTTCTGTTGGGGTGTCGTAGAAGTTGTTTTTATAAAAGAACGATTTCATTTACTTTCTTCTAGTTTGCAAGTAGAATGCTACAACAAAGCACATGTGAGTTCCATTTCACTAGTAAGCAGTGTGTTCACAGACTCGGTTCTGCCACTTTCTAGCTTGATCTTGGGCAAATTCCTCAGCCGCTGTGATCCTTATTCCTTTATTTCTGTAAAATGGTGATAATATTAACAGGGCCTTTGTCAATTGTTGTTCTCTTTGTCTGTGGATCACCTGAGATAAACATGAAAAGTGTCTGGCTTACTGTAGGCAGTGTTTCTCAACTTCTGGTACACAGGCTTGCAGAGGCTCCACAGATAGGATTCAGTGAATCTTTGATCCTTTGTATTTACATGCAATATTTTGTTTATATTTATAAATACACTTTTCTGTATGTGGGAAATCTTATATCTATTTTTCATTACATTTTCTAAGGGTCTATAAACTTGTCAAATACTAAAAATCATTGTACTAGATAATCATAATGGTATTTCCCTTTTTTCTTTCAATTTCTCCAGGAGTAGGATTGGTTCATTCCTTTCCCCCATCATAACCACAAACTTGACCTATAGGTAAATCTTCTGAGTGAATACTCACAGTGTGTGGTAACATCAGTGATGCATGTTTTATCTTTTTATAATGGTGGTTTCTGGTACATAGAGCACATCCAGTTTAAAGTAGTTGATATGCTTACCTATCACAAGTCAGTATCTTTATGATATCCATATTTTATCATGTTCCATTTCAACTTCCACTATTCCTCTTAAAGTAATAAGCATGACTTCAGCTGCCAGTAACAATTTAGCCTTTGTCCGTCTGAAGTTTTAAATTTCATTTCCATCCACTTGATTCAAAAGTCATCAAATGTCCTGTCTTCACTTTGCCAACACTCACTGGCAGCTTCTTCAGCTTTCCCATTTTAGCCCAGTTTACAGAGCCATGAGCATGTTTTGGAGACTAAAGTAATTTGAATGGAGGGCCTTTGTTGAGCCCATGTGCATGGCTTGCTTATTTCAGGACACAGAAAGTTGTGGCTCCATGATATGATCTTATCACATTGTATGATTATTTTTGTTCATTTCTTTTACCCCTTATACATAATACCTTAATGTATGCTCAGTCGTGTCCAACTCTTTGCAACTCTGTAGACTGTAGCCCTCCAGTATCCTCTGTCCCTGGGATATTCCAGGAAAGAATACTGGAGTGGGTAGCCATTTCCTACTCTAATACCTAATACCATGTCTAGAATATAGTAAGTACTCAGGAAATATTTGTCATATTCAATCAAATGTTCATTAATGCTAATCTCATATTTTTTTCCTCATGTAACCTACTTTCCCTTTTATTTCCTTCTCTATTAATGATACCAGTTTGAAACTGTGATTATTTATATCAGGGGTCAGCAAACTATGGCCCTAAAGCCAAGTCTGGCCGCCACCTATTTTTGTAAATTGAAAGTTTAACAGGAACATGGCAGAGTTAAATAGCTGTGAAAGACTGTGTGGACCATGAAGTTTGATATATTTGCCATCTTGACCTTTGCAGTGTTTGCCAACTGCTGACTTAGGTGAAGATGCCCCAGCCAAGTTCTCTCTTGGGATGGAAAAGATTTCTGTCCACATTGCTTTCTTACATATGGACTTTTCTCCCTGATTTTCCCACAGCTCATTCTTAATCTCGACTTACACTGAGGTCCACCTTGTTGAACTCTTTGTAAAGTAAGAATAATAGATGTGACCTCTGGAGGGCAGGAATTGCATCACCTTTTTCCTGCATCCTTGATTGAACTCAGTAACTATTGCTTATGTGAGTGTGTTCTTCTCCAAATATCTGAGCAAATATCTTACTGTTTATGATCATCTCTAGACTTTGTTGTAGGTATATTATGTAGAACATAATGGTTTTTTAAAAATATATTTACCTGTATCTTAACTGCAGCTTCTGTGCAAGTAGATGCTTCAGAGCTAATTAAAGGAGAGTCTTCAGAGTGGGCAAAAAGCCCAGAAATGGCATCATGTGAAACACAGAAGTATGCAAAGAGATAAGAATAAAATACCCACTGATTTTCTACAGCACTTTTAATGATTTGACTGCAGCCATGAAATTAAAAGACGCTTACTCCTTGGAAGGAAAGTTATGACCAACCTAGATAGCATATTAAAAAGCAGAGACATTACTTTGCCAACAAAGGTCCGTCTGATCAAGGCTGTGGTTTTACCAGTGGTCATGTATGGATGTGAGAGTTGGACTGTGAAGAAAGCTGAGTGCAGAAGAATTGATGCTTTTGAACTGTGGTGTTGGAGAAGACTCTTGAGAGTCCCTTGGTCTGCAAGGAGATTCAACCAGTCCATCCTGAAGGAGATCAGTCCTGGGTGTTCATTGGAAGGACTGATGCTGAAGCTGAAACTTTGGCCACCTCATGCGAACAGTTGACTCATTTGAAAAGACCCTGATGCTGGGAGGGATTGGGGGCAGGAGGAGAAGGGGATGACAGAGGATGAGATGGCTGGATGGCATCACTGACTCTGTGGGCATGAGTTTGAGTAAACTCTGGGAGTTGGTGATGGACAGGGAGGCCTGGCGTGCTGCGATTCATGGAGTCGCAAAGAGTCGGACATGACTGAGAGACTGAACTGAAATGAACTTTAATGATTTTAGAGTATATTGTCTAGCCACAAAAAAATCAATAATAAGAAAAGGAAGATCTACATAGCATAAAGTGGCACTTTATGTTCCATCTTTTATCTAAAATATTAAATATATATAAACCACTAATACAGAAGTGGGTACAAAACAACTTTACTTAGTAATGGTGAGAAAGACATGTCTTAATCTGGACTGGTTGAGTGACATTACTGACTCATAGAGTTTGAGATGTGAGATGGATGAGATCAAACATTTAAGAATGTTTATTTTCAGGAGTCTCCTCAGATTCTAGCCATGGGAAGGATCAGACACCTCAACCTCTAGAATGTTGTTGAAGGAATACTTAAAACTGATTAACCTATTTCCTCAGATACTCCATTGATCTCATGACAGAGAAATCTGAGCTTTCATAGGCCTTCCTGAAGTGTAAAGGGAATTCTTTGATGTTAAATTTCAGAACTTTATGCATATACATGGGCTTCCCTGGTAGCTCAGTTGGTAAAGAATCTGCCTGCAATGCAGGAAACCTGGGTTCAACCTGGGTTCAATTCCAGTGTCGGGAAGATCCTTTGGAGAAGGGATAGGCTACCCAGTCTAGTATTCTTGGGTTTTCCTGGTGGCTCAGATGGTGAAGTATCCACCTGCAATGCAGGAGACCTGGGTTTGATCCCTGAGTTAGGAATATCCTCTGGAGGAGGGCATGGCAATCCACTGCAGTATCTTTACTGAGAGAATCCCATGGACAGAGGAGCCTGGCGGGCTACCGTCCATGGGGTCACAAAGAGTCGGACATGACTGAACGACAAAACACACACACACATATAAACATAAAGCTGGGGACATGTGGCATACCTTTCTGTCACCCAGTGGCTACAGAATAGCATAAAATAGCATCTCAGCTACATTGAGATAAATGGGCTCACCCCAAACCTGAGCTTGCTGCCTCATAAAGAGGTGAAAAGATGATGAAGTTTACCCTAGGGTAGGGATGGTCCCTGGGAAAGGAAGGCTATGGGGCAAGGGTATTTGTTTTCTTTTTTTTTTTTTTGTATTTTTTTCTCTGGTTGTGGCAACATAGGCTAATTCTGTAATTTATAACACATTCTAATGACAAGAAACTCAAAGGCCTGAAAGGCATATTTGAGTTTAGTAATGTGCATTTAAAAATTCTAAAGTCTAGAAATATTTCAATTAACCAAATCTGATCAAAATAATTAAGTATACACACATTACATGGAGACACAGACATATGCATTTCTTTGTCTCTATCTGTCTATCTTTTTGCCTACCTACCTACCTCTATCTATTGCTCCATAGCAATATCTATTGCTCAGACAAGTTGTTGGCAATATAACTACAGTAGCAATAAGACCTGTATAAATAAGAGTGAATAGTAATAAGATTTCCTCTTTCATATGTTGCTTAATAGCTGAGTCCTAGGAAACAGAGATAATACATTTTTTTACTTATGGGTTACAGTCAGATACTCTCTATCTTTACTCGTTTGTGGTTCACTACTGCCTTTGAGAATAAAAATGCCACTCTTACTAGAGTATGGGGAGAAGGGTCTGGCAGCCCTGGATTCTCGCCTGGAGAATCCCATGGACAGAGGAGCCTGGTGGGCTCCAGTCCATGGGATCGCAAGAGTTGGACACGGCTTAGCGACTAAGCCACCACTAGGGTACAGATGAGTGACTCATTTATTACTAGGATAGGAGAAAGCTGCTGGATTCAGGAAAATTAGTTTTGCACAAATTTAGTATATAAACCAACTCAATCATTAGTCTTACTGCAAACATAAAGCCTAAGTCCTCTTGGGCCATATCTAGATGTTACAAGATTATTGAATAACCCTGGACGAGATTTAACTTCTCTGTGAAGGGTAGGTCAATTTTTATTGCTGGTGGAGTCAACATAATTATGTAATATTTTACAAAAGTTTCAAGACAGTAATAAACCTCTGATCCTTCATGTCTTTGTATATACCTTGTTCTAACCTAGAAACTACTCCTCTGACAGCTCACGTTTAAATCTTATTAGGTATACACAGAAAATTATGCCAAAACTCCACCCCTGCCAACCACACTATCACCCTCATCACCTCCTACATTCCCTCTATCGTACTTAGTATTTCTAAAACGTTTTTAATCTTATTGTTTCCTTCTCCCACTCTATACCATAGTTAGTACTTATTTTTGCTCCACTTCTTGGATTTGAATATTATTCTGATTAAGAAGTGTCAAGCTTCAATCTCCAAATTTTCCTTTGCTCAAACATCTCCTTAAACCCACTCAAATCTTACCTCACCAGGGTCCCCGAGTGCCCCGCTGAGTTGAAGTCTAGTAATGTGGATTTCACTGTTCTTCCTGTTAAAAATGTAGACTATAGGTTAAATAAAAATCGCAACTGAAAACAACAGTCTTATTTTGAGCTTCCCCAGTTCTGCTTTGTTATTGAGATCCTAAAAACTGAAGGCAAGCCAGCCGGAGCAGGGGCAGTTTCTCCAAGGCGGGGCGTCATTTCCAACCCTTCAGTTTAGCTAGAGCATGAGGACTGTAAACTAGAATTATGTTAGAGGAGAAGACAAATCTGTAAAGAACACCTGAATCAGTTGAGACACAAGTGGAAGTGATCTCTATCCTTAACTTACCTGTGGGGCAAATTCTGGACTTCTCAGACATAACACCGATAAAAGGAGCTTCTTAAGGTCTAGCAGTTTATCATGAGAATGAGCATAATGTATTTAAAGCACAGTACCTACACATAAGAGGAACTCATTTAACGGCAGCTTTTGTTACTAGTCTTTACTCCAGGGAGAGCAGGACTTGTAAATAAATTAGGAATGAGTTGAGATTTTTGGAGGCATGGTGGCAAACACGTCCTTATCCTGGAATATCAGATAAATGTGAGAGGGAATCAAAAGGACTTGACTGTTACAAGATTTATCTTCAAATCTTGTCTTAGAAAGCCATCCCTCATAAACCCACTCAATGCTTTCCTCACCAAGGGCCCTAATGACTTGCTAAGTCTGAGGGTCTAGTAAGGTAGATTTCACTGTCCTTCCTATTGAAAATGTAGGCTATAAGTATCTTAATTTGGGCTGTTGTAACCAAAATACAGCCTGTCCCTGACTTTAATAGTTCAAATTAGATTTTTTTGACTTGATGATGGTGTGAAAGCAATATGAATTCATTAGAAACTATTCTCTGAATGTTGAATGTTGACCTTTCCCAGGCTATCATTATGCAGCATGATACTCGCATGATGCTTGGCAGTTGCGGCGAACCACAACTCTCAGCCAGTCATGAGATTATGAGGGTGAACAACCAATACACTTACAACCATTCTGTTCTTCGTTTTTCAGTATAGAATGCAACAAATTGCATGAGCTATTCAACAGTTTATTATAAAATAGGCTTTGTATTAGATTATTTCGCTCCAAAGTAGGCTCATTCATGTAAGTGTTCTGAGCCCAGTTTAGGTAAGCTATGGTGTTCTGTACACTAAGTGTATTAAATTCGTTTTTGAATTGTGATATTTTCAACTCCATCATAAGTGGAAGAAGGTTTGTACCATATCTAAGACTCCCATAGACAACAAACGTTTCTTTTTCATTGATCTGAGGCTGGGAAGTCGAAGATGAAGGACTGCAGCTGATTTGATGTCTAGTGAGATCCTACTTCCTGGCTCACAGTCATCTTTGTCATATCTTCACATGATGGAAAGGGGGCAAGAGAGCTCTCTGGGGTCCCTTGTATATCCCATTCATGAGGATCTACCCCCGTGACCCAAATATATTCTCTTTTTTTTTTTTGCATTTAAAAAAAATTTTTTCATTGGAGGATAATTGCTTTACAATGTGTGGTGGTTTCCACCATCAACATGAATCAGCCATAGGTGTCCTTGTGTCCCCTCCCTCTAGACCCTCCCCCACGGCGCCATCCCACCCCTCTGGATTGTCACGGGCACTGGGTTGAATTCCGAGTCATACAGCTCATTTGCACTGGCTTTCTATTTTACATATCGTAATGTGTATGTTTCAACCAAATAGTTTCTAAAGGCACCATTTCTTAATACCATGACGTTGTGGGTTAGCATTTCGCCATATGCATCATGAGGGGAAACAAATATTCAGAGCATTGAGATAGGTTAAGTAAAAAGTACAGTTAAAAGCAATAGTCTTTCTTCCAGCCATTAAGCACTACCCCTCCCCTAAGACATGTTTTCTCTTTAAGTTAAAAAGTGACATATTGGATCTATGCTCTAATGGCACCTGGGAACTTCCATTTACTATTGGAGTGTTTAGAATGTAATTATGATGCTCAGCCCCAAATTAGGGCAGATGATGACGCTGTTCTTGATGTACAACAAGACGAGAGGAGGCAAGTTACCGTGTTCCCTTTCAAAGGCCAGTTATATGACATCATTAACCCAAGAAATTTAAGAATGTCTTGAGGACCTTCACCATTTTGGCCTCTGAAGTAGTTTTATGTGCTCGATTTGGAGAAAGTCACCTATATAGGACTTATCTATGAGAAACAAAGACATGAAAGAGCTATCAAATTCCAGGAATTGGCCTCTCTTTTCCAGGTCCCACTACAAGGAACTTGTTGATTTCTGATGGTAATGGGGGCCACGCAGCAACATCATTGGGTTCTGCTTTTCCTCTGACAAAGCATATGAGCTCAGACAAATTATAATCTATCTGGGTCTTGTATTTTTCATCTAGAAAATATGGGAATTGGACTAGATGACTACATTCCTTTAGCTCTAATATCATATCAACATCATTATTTTGATTACTGTTCTGAACTTTCTCATCCTCCAGGGACCCTGGATGCAGGAAATAAAAGTTGGACAGGAAATTAGGAGCCCTGCTCCCTTAATGACTGGTGGAGTGAGAACAGTCACCACTTTCTGGACCTCAACTTCCTCTTCTGTAATGGGTTTCAGTGAAGAACAAACCAGGCATATTTCTTGCCCAGAGACCAGAGTTGTGGGTGTGGGAAAGAGAACATGGAGCGGGTGAGGTCAAGGGTCTTTCCACCTCTTAGATTCCATCTTAGACACTTTGTCCACCGTTACTCAGCAAAGCTGAAATTAGAGGATTCATGAAATCTAAATTCCTGGGTTTTGTTATGTTAGTTTTCTCTTTTTGGCAGGTAGAGACTGACCAGTAAGGAGAAGAAAGCAATTCTTAAAAATAATTTTAAAATGCAGTCTCCTGATATATAGAAGGACTTCTCGTAAACCCAGGCACAAAAAAATATTTAGAAAAACAGTTTCATGAAACTGTTTTTTGTTTGTGTTAAGAGCGTGAGTTAATGAGTGATAATTGCTTAATATTAAACTCTTGCCCTTATTTGTTAAGAAAAACAAAGGGCAGAAAAATCTACATTGTGTCATTCTATATTGTTAACCTTACAGATTGTCATTTCTGAGAATTACCAAGAACAGTTAATCTTAATGATCAAAGAAAGGCAGTGCATTGCTCTTCACCACTGGTTAACTTCTATGATGGCAATTAATTGCCCTTCCCAACTCTGAGATTTCTGGAGGTTAGACAGGACATGCCATTATTTACTGCTCAGCAGTTGTAGATTGGTAAACCAGAAATCAGATTATTTTATGTTTACATTTCAACTAAGCAACAAGAAATATAAACAAGTAAGACTAAATATAGTGTTGCAGGAAAAATTCTTTCTGGTTGTCTTCTTTAAAATTTCACAAGCTCAGATGACTATAAGAAATATGAACTAGAATCTTTTCTTCCAGGTTGTGTATGTTCATAAGTCTGTGGCCCCCATTTGACAGATCAGCTAAGGATCAAAAAAAATTGTCATTAATGAATAAGGCTTTGTAGCTACATATGAGTGAGGAAGTGAAAGAATACATAGATGAAACTTCTAGTTGCAACTTTAAAAAATACAGTATTTATTCCTTGATTCCTCAGTACAAAGTAAGCATAGAGCTTAATGAATTCTTGCTATTACTATTATTTCCTTTATTTCTTGACCAATGTACTATCAAATATCCAAATAGCTAAATGTGTGTTTAAATAATGCTTGGGCATTTTTGAAAAATTAAATAATTAAAAGATTTAGTTTTTTTTTTAATATAGGCAAATTTTTTCATATGACATAACATTGTATTTTTAAGAGTATAATCCTAGTGCCACAAAAAAGAGAAAATAAAATAGTGATTTATGAAAGAGAAAAAGCTGGCTTTGATGCTTTTGTTATAAATGCTACTTTCCTTGACTGGAGAAAAGAATATGTTACTTAAGATCTTCACTTTCTAAGCTTTCTTTCTTTCTTTTTTTCCTCTTGAGTACTATCTCCAGAGATTTATGACTAAGGAGCTCTCTGATTAATTCCCTTCAGAAGACATCAGGAGGCAGGTAAACTGGAAAGTGGAAAAATCATCCTGCTTTAAGTACCTAGGCTTTCTCTTCATTGTGTCACATCAGCTCAAGAGAGTCATAAGTCTGGAGCCTCTGTGCTTTGCCACAGTGGTGTAAAATCACTCCAAACAGACTAGTGAACCTTGAATGACGACCTTGAGAGAGCCTCCAAGGCATCATCCCAAAGGCAGCACCATTCTTGAAAATGCAGTCATAAGCTCATTTAGAATATTCTGAGAAAGTTTTGAAATATAAACTTGTGAGCATGGTAACCCATGTGATGCCTGTCTGTGGGGCCCTGGGGTCACTGAGGTTTTGTACAATAATTGCAGTTGTGTTTCCTTGATTTCCCTGCCCCAGCCCCAGAATTCTCATGGGAACCCCACCCTTGCTTTCCTTTCCTCTCTCACCTCCAGGGTTCTGGGGACTTCGTATTCTTTCTCAGTGGCTGCTACAGCTTTGCTGCTGCCACGGCCTAGGCCATGCCCACCCTGTCAGTCTTGCTGCTGTTGCTACTCCCATTCAACGCTCTTGTCGCTTTCTCTTCCTAATTCTACTTTCCCTTGTCAAGACTTCTGACATCAGTCCTAACAATGATGGAGACAAGTTCCTTTATCACTGGCAGGTGCTTTCTAGTCTTCCAAGGCTCCACCTGGCTGCTTTTTACTTACTAATACCCTGTTAGGAATTTGGGATATGATTGCCAACGCCCTAGGTTAGCACAGCAAATATATTTCTCCTCAGTGGTTGCTGAGTAACACAAACTGAGGCACACATTTTATCAGTCTAAGATTTCTGCCTTCTCTTATGTTCTGTTCCTGCAGCCTCTCCTCCTACTCCTCGTCTTGTGTGGCTGTGCTAAGATTAGACCCCAAGTTTCTTCCCCTCAAGCCCAGGAGGTTCTGCCAATAGAATTTTTGGTGTTATGGTCTGATTTCCCACTTTCCAAGGCAAATTCAGTGAACAGAATCTGTATTAGTTTTCTACTCCTGCTGTAACAAATGACCACAAATGTGGTGACTTAATACAGATTTATTATCTTATAGTTTGTAGGTCAGAAGCCTGGTGTGTGTCCATCAAACTAAAATTAAGATGCCTGCAGGCCATGGGGAGATTACGTTTCCTACTTATTTAGGTTGTTGGGAAAATTCAGTTCCTTATAATTACAGGACTGAGGTTTGTGTTTTCTTGCTGCTTCCAGGGGGTCATTTCCAGCTTCTAGAGGACACCACACTCGTTTGCTCATGGCCTGCTTCCTCCAACTTCCAAGCTAATAATGGTAGGAGTCCCTCTTTTTTTAAGATTCTTTCCTTATTCTTCTTCCACCTCATTTCTTGACCTTATCTTCTGCTTTCTAGATCTGCTTTTAAGAACTTCCACGATTAGATTGGGCCATCTAATCTTAAGGTCCTTATCCTCAATCACATCTGTAAAGAAATTTTTCCTTGTAAAATAATATCCTGGGGATTAGGGTGTGAATATCCTTGGGTGGGGGGTGGCTATCATTATTTTGCATACCACAGAACCTGCTCATTAATTCTTGGTGTATTAGTATTTCCAAAATACATAACTAGCATTTGATGGAAAGTCACAATCTGAAATCATGCTCTGCATTAGGTGACTTTGATTGAAGTAAGAAATCAATATGGGGGGTGGGAGTTTTCATTACATTATTAAATGAAGAAGTTCAGGCAGTTTCAGGCATAGATTGATCCAGGAATTTGCCTTTCTTCCTCACATGCCACTCTACTTCTCTGTGCTAATTTTAAATTCAGGCAGGTTGCTTCTTTGTATCTAGGTTTTTGCCTTATTGTTCACCAGTCAGCGGAAAAGTTTTATTTTTCAAGAATTCCAACAAACGTTTGGCAGGCAATTTTCATTTATCCTGTTTTGTCATATTCACCTTAAAAGCAAACACCCTGTAGTTAGGGTAATTTGGTGCTTTGATTGTTTAGAGATGACTCACATGCCTAGCTCTGGAGCCAGGTGATGGGGTCAGGCCCATGAAATCACATGGATTGAAAGTGGATAGAGGTACTATTATTTGAAGGGGTGTGAATGCTAAGTAAAAACAACATATGTCTACCATTATTTCTCATAATTTTAAGAAAATACTACATAGAGATTTAAGTACAAATATAAGTTGCAAGAGTAAGAGAAAACAGAAATAGGTGGCCTTTCTATAATTCACAGTACAAAATAGGTGAGTAAATTAAAACGACTTTTATCTTTCATGTACATGTGGTACATTTATGTGCATCCTACATAATAAATATGTGATTTTAAGCACATTACTCAATCTTATTTTTCTCATATATAAAAGTAATAGTCCTTACTTTTCCAAGTTGTTGCAGGGACTAGAGATAATACCAGGCTTCCCAGGTGGTGCTAGTGGTAAAGAACCTGTCTGCCAAGGCAGAAGATGTAAGAGACGCCGGTTCAATCCCTGGGTCGGGAAGATTCCCTGGAGAAGGTCGTGGTAACCCACTTCAGTGTTCTTGACTGTAGAATTCTGTGGACAGAGGAACTTGGAGGGCTACAGTCCATAAGGTCACAAAGAGTCAGACGCGACTGAAGCGACTTAGAGTACACGCACACAGTACATGTGAAGGACCTACCACCATGTCTGATAGGTGGGTGATACTTAATGGATGACAGATATTGTTATCATCATCCTTATCATTATTTCAGTAAGCTCAAGCTTTCTCACTGTTTGAAGAACAGTTTAAATTATAGCACTTCTATAAGTTTTCCTTGAGGGCAAGTAAGCTGCTTGTAATGTTCTACTTTAAATGTCAGGCTTGAAATGAAATTTTGATCAATTTGTTCTAAAGCCATTAGGCCTCTTTATCGATTCAGCTCTAAGGAAAACTCCAATAGTTTTAAATATATCAATGCTGTTTGAAGTTAACTTTAATTTAACATAAACCGAAGGCAAAGTGAGGTCAGACTAGCAACACTGCCAACATGAAATTTGCATCCTTCCAAAATGTTCTTTCCTTGCTACTCATCATTAAATCAAGTTTCATTTAATTAGCCCAAGTGGATAGGCTTTGAACCTATGTATCTCTCTCCTCAATCCCCTTTTTCTTATAGAGGGCTAATTACTACTGATAAGTAGGATTCTCTGCAAGCTCCATGATGGCAAGGGATGTTTCTTATTCACTGTTTTATCTGTCCAGTAACCCTGTACTGAGTCTACAACTAGATGCTCACTAAGAATTTCTTGGTTGATATTTGTTTAGAAATCAAGATGCAGAGTATGCGTGCATTCATTTGTATGTGGTCTAGTAACTTGCAGGAGGTCTACAGCTAGCGAACAGCAGGGTGGATGTGAGCCCCGAAAGAGGGCCTCACTGCCCACCTCCTTACCACTATATGACCTACTTCACTATCCACCTTGCGCTAGTCCAGTCCTTTCCCGTAGTCAGCCAGAAAGGCTAAACACCCAAAGTTTCAGCTCCTTTTGTGCCCCAAGACAAGGAAAACCAGCACTGAAGATGAATGGGAACTTGTTCTCTCTTGTCAGTGAAGTCTGAAAAAGTTTGCCGCTCCCCTAACCTCCTTCCCCACCCAAGTTTCATTGGAGAAGCTTAGCTATCTGATTCCCAGGTAGGGCCATGGCTTCACTCTGCTCCAGGCCCTACTGGGGATGGGGGTGGCCTTTCTGATGTTTCTCCTTCTGCCTTTTTGTTCTTCGCATCTCTGAGATTGGAGCCCTGTCCTGAATTCCACTCCCTTTACCTGGGGCCCTAAAATTCTCAGCCCCTCCCCACTTAGCTTCTTAAAGCTTCCTTACCTTAGGAAGTGGTGCTGCTGACAGGCTTTACTTGTAGCTTGAAAACACATTGCCTAAGACCTCACTGCATTGCTGGCCAGAAGTCTTTGTAGGTGTTCTGCGTAGATTGCCTGGGCTCAAGCCCCAGCTGCGTAACATTAGTCAAAGTAATGATGTTTGCGAATCCTAGGTTTTCTCATTTGTAAAATGAAGGTAATAAAATACCTCCTCGTAGGCACTGCCATCAGGATTAAATAAGATAATGCGTGTAAAGTCCCCGGCACAAACCGAGGAAATGTTAGCTATTATTTATGTCCTTCTGCTAGTTAAGAAGTTGCCTTCAGACTTGTGGCTTAAGATGTTGATTCTCTTGTAAAAAGGTTTTGCTTCTCTGTTCTGCTTTGCTGAGACCCTGGTCTGTGCCAGTGTGGGTCCCTCATCCCCAATGCGGTTGGATTTACACCAATTATGAGTAGCTCTGGTTCTGAAACCCTGAGGCCTTAGTCAACATAGGACCAGTGAGGGTCCAGATAGGAGCTCAGTGTCCAAAACAGGTCCACACAGATTGGGGAAGAAGGAGTGGACAGGAAGTGATATGGATTCAAGGGCTGTGAAATCACCACCTAGCTCCCGAGTGAGTTGTTTGTTGGGTCAAATTGAGGGCACGATTTATTTCATGCTCCAGTGGAGAGTGGAACTTAGAGTTTTGATACCTTTCCCGGCCTTCCCGTGAGGTTTTCAGGACCAGGAAAGCCTTGAACTTATGGGGTACTCTGCAATATACACTGAGTATTAGCTTCCCATAACTGCTGTAACAGATCACCACAAGTTTAGTGGCTTCAAACAACACAGATTTGTCAGCTGAAAGTTCAGGAGGTCAGAAGTCTAAAATGGTCAGCAGGACTGCGTTCCTCCTGGAGGCTCTAGGGAAATCCACTTCCATGCCTTTTGCAGCTGTGTTCTTTGGCTACTGGCCCTTTCCTCTACCTTCACAGTCAGCAGTGTAGCCTTTCCGAGCCTCTCTCTGTGTTTAGATGATGACTTGCTACTGGAAAAGGAGACTTCATGTTACACAAAAGCTTGCAAAATATTAAAAAATGAGTAAACTCTTTCCCCAGTATTTGGTATGTAAAACACATGTGTGTGTGTATGTGTGTGTGTTAGTTGCTTAGTCATGTCTGACTCTCTGTGAACCCATGGACTGTAGCCCGCCAGGCTCCTCTGTCTATGGGATTCTCCAGGCAAGAATACTGGAGTGGGTTGCCATTCCCTTCTCCAGGGGATCTTCCTGAACCAGGGATCAAACTTGGGTCTCCTGCATTGCAGGCAGATTTTTTACTATTTGAGCCATCAGGGAAACATGAAACATGTGCATATCCTCAAAAACGGACAACTCTTTTTTGGCACTAAAATGAAGTGTTGATAGTTTATATAGCAAACAGACACACACACACACAGAGATATTTTTTTACAAAATAAGAGAGGAAAAACTTATATCAAATATAGGCTTAGCAATTTAGTTCAAAGGTAAAAAAATTCCCAGAGAAATATTCAATTGCCAGATAAAGGAAGAGAAATCACAAGGAAAGAATAATTTTTACACAGAAATTGCTGTGAGTCCCCAGGATCCACAATGCATGCTTAAGACACCCAACAGAGGTCTTAAGGGGTGAAGCATTAATTTTAATATATTTCCCCTTAAAAAAGCCTCTTCAGTGCCCAGAAGGAATTGGCATATATAGGAAAAAATTCATAGAGGTGGTAGATATAGGTGTGAAGCTATTAAAAAAACTTTTTCATGAGTGTCATGTTCATTTAGGAGCATAAAAGGAACCTTCCATCCTACCAAGACTCCAATTTGAGTTGTATTAGTTTGCAAAGGCTTCCATAGCATTGTAACACAGACAAGGTGACTGAATCAACAGAACTTTATTCCCTCACATTTCTGGAGGCTGGAAGTCCCAAATCAAAGTATTGGCAGTGTTGGTTTCTCCTGAGGCCTTTTTCCTTGGTTTACAGATAGAAGCCTTCTCCCTGTGTCCTTACATGTTCTTCCCTCTGTCTATGTTGTCTGTGTCCTTCTTGTCTAAGGACACCAGTCATATTACATTAGGGCCCACCTGTATGCCTTCATTTCAACCTCTGTAAAGGCCCTGTCTTCAAATGCAATCACATTATAAGGTTCTGGCAGTGGGTCTTCAACTTGTGAACTTGGGGGATACAATTCAGTTTATAACAAGGACTAACTAAATTTATTTTTTACATTATCTTTTGATGGAGTAGTTTATTCCAGCTGTATCCATTACTCTTTTTGGTGAGAGAAGGGTTAAAAAAGTAGTAAACTTAATTGCCAATCACCCCGTGGTATTTCGAAACCTGGCTGAATGACCAGTGTCACATTCAAACCAAAGCAAGATAAACCCATTCTGGGTCCAGTTCTCTGTCAAAATATCCAGAACCATGGGGATTTAGAGGTTACCACAGAAAGCTATTTAAAGCTATCCAAACTGTTATCTGTACCTTTTTTTAGCATTTCACATTAACTCACAGTCTTTTGAGGACAGAGGGTTAAATTCCTTGACTTTTGTGTTTCAGTCATTTTCTTTTCATATGTAGGGGGGTTTATATTTCAAGTCACCCTTTAGACATGCAGAGATATAATTTATTTTCTATAACTGAACTCAACTGGTCCACGAGTCCCCCAACTCTGGTCAGGAATGGGGAAGAACTATAAATTGCTCACTCAAGTTTTCTTAGTCACTTTCAGTTTAAAAATCTTATTTTCCAGAATAAGTCAATGTTTCTGCCCCCTACCCTGCTCCCAGGGTAAGCCCTAGGTCTCTGGGAGAGGCCACTGGTCCTTGCTGTGTCATCCTGTCCTCCTTGGCCTTGCCTAAAGTATCTCATACCTGGAGTTGAATGTACTGTACTGTTAATGAAGCTTAAACTTCAGGGCTTTTTCTGAACCCTTGGAAGGGGCAGCAATGATGGGTTCATATGGTCATAGATTTTATAACTTTTACAGAAGTTAAATACTTTAATAACAACTGATTAAGACCACTGTTGTTTGCCACTTGATTTTCACTCCACCAAAACTTCATATTTTATAAAATAGCTTTGGGATAGCTGTAAGGATTTGGGGGATCTGTTTATGGGGAAGTTGAGATGGGGTACATTCAGTTTGTATTTAGTGTGATAGATTCATGTGGTTTACAGTCACTTCCATGAATAGTTAAGTTATGGACTGGTCAATCTTGGCTAGAAATGGCTTCTCTAATAGAAATACTCCCGTCACCTGCTGTGCCAATTCAAAACCATGGAAGGCTGGGGTCATATGGGGATATAGCGCCTACGATGCCTGGCATTAGAAGTATGTGGGTGAGTGGGGGAGAAAAAACTTGGGAAAAAGCCTATGGAAGATTCTTCCAGTTACCAGAGGGGTAATATCGTAAGCAGAAGATTTAGTACTCATTGACAGCTTGACATAGAGATTTTTCTTTTTAGGCCAGGAATACATTCAATAATGCAGCATATGCAATTATAAATGTTACATCTATTTTTTTCTGACAGAAATTATGCAAAGTAGAACTTAGAATTCCTGTGTTTGTGAGGTACTGGCACTGAGAGCAGGTGCATCCACATGTGAGGCCACATGATTTATACCTTCCAACTGCCAGTTATAAAAAAGTCAGTGATCCTTGAGAAAGCCTCAGTTATCTACCTTTTCATTTTCTCTGTAGAAACTATTACAAAATAGTTATCATATGAAAAAGTGATCAAAAAGTGTGCAGCCACAAATGTATGAAAAATGTTTTATAGAGAATTTATAATTTGTTAATTATAATTACATTATGATTAATTTATAATTATAATAAATTTATAAAACCATTTTTATTATCTAGATTTTATGATATATCTGTTAGCTTTTATATATTTGTTTTTTTCTTTTCTCAAATATTTAAAGAAACATTTACTTTCATTCTTAGCATTGTATTTGTCATGTTATTTTCTTTTTTCCTCACAGGGCTCCCCAAAGCTTGTAGGCAAGCTTCATGCGCTATGAACCCTATTCAGCTTTCTCATGTCCTTTGGGCGGTAAACCTTGCCGTATGAGGCGGGCTTGGATTCCGGCCCCTATGCAGTGCCCAGATCGCAGCTGTCTTCCAGGCCTGTGTTTCCTGAGCATGTGCATTTCAGCACACCTCACCCCTTTTCTGAGTTCTAAGAGCACTTAATGGCCCAGTGACATTCGGGGCCCCCCACTGGCATGCAGGGACGTGTAGGGCTTGTGAAGCAGAGGGCACACTACTGCAAGTCCTGTTTCTGAGCAAATGCTCCATGCCCGCGTACCTACTGCTCCCGGATCGATGTGTGTGGCAGGGGTGGGGGTGGAGATGGGGCACGGAGACCCTCTGTGAGGTTATCTTTACACAGCCTGCTTTGTTTCTGAATCTTGAAACATAACTGGAGATTTTTTTTAATCTGCCTCCTCCAAGTGTTTGAATTTCAAATTTGTCTTACCAGTAATCTCCAAGCACCGTCCCCCAAGCCCAGGATCTGCTTTTATAGCACCAAGGTGCCATAGTAAAGAGTATAGCCGGATTGCACAGGATCAAATACCAGAGCCATCCGTTGCAAGCTGTGTCAGCTTGGATAAGTTACTTAACCTCTCTGGGTATCAATTTCCTTATCTGTACAGGAGGTTGTCATAAGGATGAGTGAATTAATGTGTCTAAAGTGCTTGGAATACAACATGCATGTGGTTCAGCTGTTAAAATCTCCTTTTGCTATAGTGTAGGCACTTGTGCCACGTCTTTCTGGTCTGTGGCTTACAGGACATTATGCTATGAAGGTCAGGTAGAAGACTTTGGGACATAAAACACTTTTTTTCCCCTTAAATCACAAAGGCCCAAAAGTTATAATCAAAAGCCTGGATTTTAGGATTGTTGTTTCAAAGATGGGTTTCTAGTGCCTATTTTGGCAGTCTACAAATGAATAAAAATATTTTGTGTATGTTTTCATCCAAGCTGTAAAGATACTAAATTTCTCTAAGGCAATGGAAGCTTCTGGCTCAAAAAGAGAAACTTATAAAAAAAGATTTTAAAAAGTACAAATATTAAAGCAATAACATATTTCAAAATGCTGCATAAATAACAATAAAGAATTAATACTTTTAATTTCCTTTAAGGGTGCCAGTTTCAGGCCATGAAATTTATATTGTTTAATCTTTACTGTAGCCTCTTATATATATAGTTTTATTTCCATTTTACTGGTAGGCAAACTGAGGTTTGCAGAATTTCAAGTTACTTGCCCAAACTGTTTAGTGTGATAAGAGGTAGGCCATGATTCAAGCTGACATTTTGCTTCCAAAGACATTCTTTTCCCACTATTGCTTTTGACAGTTTACCCCTTATTCCCTAAAATTTAATTCTCTGAAAGAAAAGCATCTGACTGGGAAAGATGCTTTTTTCTGTAAAGAAGAGGTTTCCATCATCAGCTGAAGGCTTGTCAATTGTTGGGGGCATGCTCCTGAATCTGTCTATAAAATAATCTAGGATACAGGTTCCATGTGACATCCATTATGAAAGTATATATCAATGTGATTGTGTGGTTAATTCTAATGAACACTTCTCTTCCAGTAAATTCTGCCAATACGTTGTTTCTATTTAAAAAACTGAAACTGTCCTTGTGGAAAAACCTCATTGCATCTCACTCAATTATTTGTTGCTTTGACTCTAAACCTCATCTTTATTCTCATCACAAATTCTTTAGAAAAACTGTTCCTCCCATTCCCATAATGAATTAAATAGATCATGCTTAAGGCAGTGACAATGAAATTTTGCTCTGAATTCAAAATAGGAATACAGAATAAATACATGAACTTGTTGCTCTATCTAACATTGAAAGTTAGCACCATATAATGTGTTGTATGTGTCTTCAAGCTTGAGCGTAAGTAAAATTATGAGAATGATAAACTTTCCTTTATATGGTCCACTCACTTCTTTCTTAGCAATTACCACCTTGCATTTATATCCACCTCATAACACTATATCTAACAATCTTATTTCTTCTTTTTTTTAATATCAGAAAGGTATCTTCTGAATTTTATTTCTTGCTTTCATGTTTTTAATTGAAGTATAGTTGACTTAAAGTATTATATTAGTTTCAGATTTACAACAATGATTTGCTCTTTTTATAGGTTATGTGCTTAGTCACTTAGTCATGTCTGACTCAGTAGCCCACCAGGCCCCTCTGTTCATGGGATTCTCCAGGCAAGAATGTTGGAGTGGGTTGCCATTTCCTTCTCCATTATAGGTTATATATATTGTAAATAATGCTTCCATGAATACAGGGGTGCCAGTAACTTTCTGAATTGGTGTTTTCACTTTCTTTGGATATATACCCAGTAGTGCAATTGCTGGGTCACATGGTAGCTCTGTTTTTAATTATTTGAAAACCCTCCATACTATTTTCCATAGTTGTTATGTCAATTAATGTTTCCCTCAACCATACATAACAGTTACTTTTTCTCTGTATCCTCACCAACATCTGTTATTTATTGTCTTTTTGATAATAGCCATTCTGACTGGTGATATCTCAATGAGGTGCTATCTTGTGGTTTTGATTTGATTTCTCTAAATCATAGTGATGTTGAGCATCTTTTCATGTGCCTGTTGGCCTGCATTTCTTCTTTGGAAAAACGCCTATTCATGTCCTCTGCCTAGTTTTTAATCAGATTGTTTTTTGATATTGAGTTGTATGAGTTCTTTGCATATTTTGGATATTAATCCCTTATCAGACATATAATTTGCAAGTATCTTTGCTCATTCAGTTATTTGCCTTTTTGTTGATGATTTCCTTTATTGTGCAAAATCTTTTTAGTTTGATTTATTCCTGTTTGTTTATTTTTGCTTTTTTTGCCCTTGCCTGAGGAGACAGATCCAGAAAATATTGCGAAGATTGATGTCAAAGAGTTTACTGCCAATGTTTTCTTCTAGGAGTTTTATGGTTTTAGGTCTTACATTTAGTCTTTAAACTATTTTGAATTTATTTTTGTACATGGTGTAAGAAAATAGCCTAGTTTCATTCTTTTTACATATAGCTGTCCAGTTTTCCCAATACTGCTTGTTACAGAAGCTTTATTTCCCTTTTTATTCTTGCCTTCTTTTCCCTTGATTAAGTGACTATATTTGTATAAATTTATTTGTAAGTTCTCTATTTTTCCATTGACCAATATTTTGGGTTTTATGACTGTACTTTACTCTTTTGATTACTATAACTTTGTAGCATAGCTTGTAGGGAGCATGATACCATCTGATTTATTCTTCCTTCTTAAGATTGCTTTGTGTTTGTGGTTCTGTAAAAATTTTAGAATCATTTGTTCTAATTCTGTGAAAAATGCTATCAGTGTTTTGATAGAGATTATATTGAATATGTAGATTTCTTTGGGTAGTATGTAAATTTTAATAATATTAATTCTTCCAGTTCATGAGCATGGTATATATTTCCATTTACTTGTGTTGTCTTCAATTCTTCCATCAATGTCTTTTAATTTTCAAAGTATAGTTCTTTCACTTTCTTGGTTAATTTTATTTTCAGGTACTTAATTCTTTTCGGTGTGACTATAAATGGGATTTTAAAAAATTTCCTTCTGATAGTGCATTATTAATACATAGAAATAAAACAAATTTTATCCTGCAAATTTAATGATTCATTTATAAGATCTAATTTTTTTTTTTTGGTGTAATCTTTTTTTGGTGAATACTTTCTACATAAAATATCATGTCATCTGTAATAATGACAGTTTCACCTCTCCCTTTCCAATTTGGATGCTTTTATTTATTTATGTGTCTGATTGCTGCAGCTAGGACTACTAACAATATGATGAGTAAAAGTGACAAGAGTGGACAACCCTGTCTTATTCCTGACCTTAGAGGAAGAGCTTTAAGTTTTTCATCATTCAGTATGATGTTAGCTGTGGGTCTGTCATAAATGACTTTATTATGTTTAGGTATGTTCCTGCTGTATCCAGTTTGTTGAGAGTTTTTATCATGAATGGATGTTGAATTTTTCAAATACTTTTTTTGTATCTATTAGGATGATCATGTGATTTTTATCCTTTGCTTTATTAATTTGGTGTATCACATTGATTGGCAGATACTGGATCATTTTTGCATCCTTGGAATAAATCCCACTTGATCATGATGGATAGTCTTTTTAATGTATCGTTGAATTAGGTTTGCTAATATATTATTGATAATGCTTGTGTCTATGTTTATCATGGATGTTGGCCTTTAATTTTCTTTCTTTGTGGTGTCTATATCTGGTTTTGGTATCAGGGTGATGTTGACCTTATAGAATGAATTGGATATATTCCTTTATCTTCAACTTTTTGGAGTAGTTTGACCTGAATAGTTATTACATCTTCTTTAAATGTTTGATAGATTTCACTTGTGATTCCATCTGATCCTGGACTTTGGTTTATTGGGGTTTTTCATATCCATGATTCAATTTCCTTACTAATAATTAGTCTATTTATATTTTCTATTTTTCTTTGATTTAGTCTTAGAACATTGAATATTTATGGAAAAGTATTCATTTCTTCTAGATTGTCCAGTTTGTTGTCATATAATTGTTGTGGTATTCTCTTATGATTGTTTATATTTCTGTCATATAGGTTGTAACTTATCTTTTATTTCTAATTTTATTTATTTGGCTCTTTCCTTTTCTTTCTTAATGAGTTGGGTAAAAGTTTATTGATTTTGTTTATCTTTTCAAAGAAGCAGCTCTTAGTTTCATTGATCTTTTCTTTTTCTTTCTTTTTTTTTCAGTCTCTTTCTTTTGTTTCCACTCTCATTTATTCTTCTAACTTTGGGTTTTGTTTGTTCTTTTCCTAATTTCTTTAGGTGTAAATTTAGTTTGTTTACTTGACACTTTTCCTGTTTCTTGAGGTAGGCCTGTAATATTATGAATTTCTCTCTTAGAACTGCTTTTGCTGCAATCCTATAGATTTTATAAAGTTGTGTTTCTATTTTCATTTGTCTCAAGTTATTTTTTTGGATTCCTCTTTGACTCTTTTATTGACCCATTGATTTTTTAGTAGCATATAGTTTAGCCTCCACTAAGCAAAAAGCATATGTGTTTGGTTTTTTGCATTTTTTTCTTGTAGTTTATTTCTCTTCATAGAACTGTGGTCAAAAAAGATGCTTGATATAATTTCTTGAATTTTCTGAGATTTGTTTTGTGACCTAGCAGTGATCTATCCTGGAAAATATTCCATGTGCACTTGAATGTGTATTTTGCTGCTTTTGTATGGAATGAGTCACATGGTGGCTCAGCAGTAAAAAATTCACCTGCTAATGCAGGAAACACAGGTTTGATCCCTGGGTTGGGAACATCCCCTGGAGAAAATGGCAACCCACTCCAGGCTTCTTGTTCTTGCCTGGGAAATCCCATGGACAGAGGTGCCTGGCAAGCTACAGTCCATGTTGCAAAGAGTTGGACATGACTTAGAGAGTAAACGACAACTCTCTCTCTATATATATGTATGTAAGTATGTATATAAAAAATATATAAAAATGCCTCTTTGGTCTATTGTGTCATTTAAGGCTAGTGTTTCTTTACTGCCTATATCTGTTTGGATGGTCTATCCATTGATGTAAATGGGGTGTTAAAAGTCCCCTATGATTATTATCTTACTGTAAATTTTTTCCTTTATATCTGTTAATAATTGCTTTATGTATTTCAGTGCTCCTGTGTTGAATACATACATACATACATACATACATACAGGTACACACACAATTGTTATATCCTCTTCTAGAATTGATTTCTTTTTTTATTATGTAATGCTTTTCTTTGTCTTCTGTTATAGTCTTTGATTTAAAGTCTGTTTCACCTGAAATAAGTATTGCTATCCCAGTGTTCTTTTGATTTCCATTTGCATTTAATATTTTTTCCATCCCCTCATTTTCAGTCCATATGTATCCTTAACTCTGCCTACAATATGCTTTTGTAGGCAGCATATTGATGGGTCATGGTTTTTCATCCATTCAGCCACCCTATGTCTTTTGATTGAGGCATTTAATTCCTTTACATTTAAAGTGATTATTGTTAGGCATGCTTTATTGCCATCTTGTTACTTATTTTCTGTCTGTTTCTGTAGCTCTTTTTTGTTCTTTACTTTTTTATTCTCTTCCCTTGTGGTTTGATGATATTGTCTAGTGGTATGTTTGGATTCCTTTCTCTTTGTTGGGTGTGTACCTATTGTAGGTTTTTGGTTTGTGGTTAGCATTAGGTTCATATATATTGACCTATGTATATAACTGTTTGTTTTAAACTGTTAGTCACTTAAGTTTGAACACATTCTAAAACCTCAAAATTTTCACTCCTTAACACTTTTGGTGTTTTAACATCATATTTCATACCTTTGTGTATCCCTTAATTACTTATTGTAATAATAGTTGATTTTTATGACTTCTGTCTTGTAATAGTGATACTTTTTAAGTGGTTAACCCACTGTCTTTATTATATACAGTTGATTCTTGACAATGAAGGTGCCAAGAGTTCTAACCCTCCAGACAGTAAAAAATCTGAATACATGATTATTCCATATTTCTTCTTCTGCAGCCACAGATTAAACCAACCATGGATTATGGATTGTGTAGTACTGCAGTATTTGCTGTTGAAAAATCCACATATAAGTGGATAAATGCAATTCAAGCTCATTATATTCAAGGTCAACTGTATTATGTCTTTACAAGTGAGTTTTTTTTTTTAAATTTCTTGTTGTAGCCTTTACTTTTTTGCTTAAAGCTGGCCCTTTAACATTTCTTGAAAGACCAGTTTAGTGGTGATGACCTCTTAGTTTTTGCCTGTCTAGAAAGCTCTTTATCTCTTCTTCAGTTCTGAATGATAACCTTTCTGGGTAGAGTGTCCTTGTTTATAGAGTTTTCCCTTTCAGCACTTCAAGTATATAATGCCACTCCCTTCTAACCTGCAAAGTTTCTGATGCAAAATCAGCTGATAACCTTATGAAGGTTTCCTTGTAAGTAACTCTTTGCTTTTCTCTTACTGCCTTAGAAATTCTCTGTTTATCTTTTGCCATTTTAATTATGGTATGTCTAGATGTGGTTCTCTTTGTGTTCATCTTGTTTTGGAAGTCTCTTTGATTCCCAGACCAGGATATCTATTTTCTTCCCTAGGTTGGTGAAGTTTTCAGCCATTATTTTATCAAATAAGTGTTCTGCTATTCTTTCTCTTACCTCCTAGGGTCCCTATAAGGCAAATGTGGCAGAGGATGGGGTGTGTTGGAGCTAGCGCCTGGTGTGGGTTGGCATTTTCCTGGGGCGCACCAAGGGCCACTGCTTCGTCAAAGTTGGGAGTGCGGTGCTGGAGCCAGAAACTAGTTTGAGCTGGAGGGCTTGCTGGGGTGGTCTTGGCAGGCCAGAAAGAGTTCCTGGTGGTTTTCAGTCAGCTTCCTCTGCACTGTGACTCAGAGGGAGTAAGTTTGTGGGTGCACACTTTAAGAGTGGAGTCTCAGTATCCTACAGTCCTTTGACTCTCTCAGTTGTAAGCCCTATTGGTTTAAAATCCTTTAACAGGGTTTGTCTTCCAGGTGTGAGTCCCCAGGGTTTGGATACCCAATGTGGACCTCAAGCTGTTTGCTCTTTAGGGAGCACCTCTGAGTTTGTAATATCCTCTTCCTATCTTGGGTTGCCTGCTAGAGTTGTTGGTCCTGGCTCATTGCATCTCTGCCCCACCTACCTATATATCAATGTAGTTTTTTCTTTTATATTCTTTAGAAAAATCTGCCCTGTTGTTAGCTTTAGGTCATTCTCTGAGAGAGTTGTTCTATATTTACCTCTAATTTTGCTGTATCTATGGGAGGAGGTGCGCTCAAAGTCTTCCTTCAGGGGAGGATCTGGTAATACTAATTCAGGCTAATGTCATCAGACCTCATTTTTTTTCCTCTTGTATCTTCATTTTCAGTTTCCTCCATGTAGATTTGTGAATATGCTTGTCTTCCTCTCACCTTCCATCCTTCCCATAGGATTATTTCTCCTCTGGTCTTCAATTTAACTGAATCAGGAAGTATTTAAATTATTTCCATTTTGCCACATGGGAGGGTTTAAAAATAGGTTATTTTGCTCATAATCATATTATCATTTAACAATGTTCCATAAGTTCTAATTAATGTAATAAAGTTGACATAGAAGTAAGTTGTACATACTTTTGGAAACTGAGGGCAATATTATTATTTGCAAATGTGAAGATATATCTAGAAAATATATGTGATTAAATTAAAAAAATACCATAATAAAAAAGTTTAGCAAAATGGCATACATGAAAAGCATTTAACAATAGCTGTGTGTTATTCCAGCAATTCTAATTTAGAAAATACAATAAGAGCTCATTCACAATATTAACAAAATACACAAATTAAGTTAGAAATAACCTTATCAAGAACTATAGTTATTATTTCAAGTAAACTGTTTCTTTATAAATATGTAGACAACATGCCTTTGGAATATTTGGAGAAAAATACTGTACTCTAATTATGAGAAGACGGAATATCACAATGCTATTTTCTTTCAAACAAATGTGTATGTAAACTAAATAATTAAAATTCAAATGGGATTAAAAATAAAAAACTTTATGTTTCCAAGGTTTATCTGAAAAAATTGGATTAAAAGAACTGAATTTATTGCTAATGAAAGTTAGTGCATGCATGCATTCTCAGTCACTCAGTTGTGTCCAACTCTTTGTGACCCTATGGACTGTGGCCCACCAGGCTCTTCTGTCCATGGGATTTTCCTGGAAAGAATACTGGAGTGGGTTGCCATTTCCTCCTCCAGGAGATCATCCTGACCCAGGGATTGAACCCTGTCTCCAGCATCTCCTGCATTGGCAGGCAAATTCTTTACCACTGAGGCACCTGGGAAATAGTAGGGTTATAAAAAAAGTTGAAATAAAATATTGTATACAAAAATTATGAGATTAATTAGAATTTCAATAAGTTGCAAATTTAAAAAAAATTTTATTTTCAGTTTTGGCCACACTGGGTCTTCTTGCTGTGAGAGCTTTCTCTAGTTGTGGTGATCAGTTGTGCTATGCAGGTTTTTCATTGCTGGGGCTTCGCTTGTGGAAGGTTCTAGTAGTTGCAGCTCCAGGGCTCTAGGGTTCGGGCTCAGTGGTTGTGGTACATGGGCTTAGTTGCCTTGAAGCATGTGGGATCTTCCTGCACCAGGGATAGAACGCATGTCCTCTGGATTGGCAGGCAGATTCTTAACCACTGGACCACAAAGGAAGCCTAAGTTGCAATTTTGTGTATGGTTATTTAGTACTTAGGTGTTCTAGAATTCCCCCAGTTCTTATCAGCCTGTTGAAGTCACATTAACATTAATTTCAAAATTATAGAACTTAGCCTCTGATTTTGATACTGAAGGACATCTCCAGTTCTCTGTCAAAGTTACCCCTAGTTAGTTCTGGGATGTCCAGTTGTGTCACTAGTATCCTGAAGCAAAGTGGCTAATGTTCTTCTTTAAATGTCACGTCCCTAAGGTGGCTCCTCTGGGCCCATGGGCTGGCCGCCAAAGCCTCTCAGTGATACCTGGCAAAGTTGGGGAGGAATGTTCACCAGGACCAGCAGTAATACTTGTGCTCATAGCCTCCAATGTTTCTTTTTTGTTGTTTGTTTGTTTTGTTTTGTTTCTTTTTTGGTTTCCTAAACCTTCTGCCCTTAATCCCTCTTATCACTAAAATCTAGTACCCGAAGCCAGAAACAAATAGATTCAAGCAATCCCTGTCTTCCTCAGCTGTTATTTACCTTATCTTTCTTCTTAGGCTTTTAAACTCCTCCATTCTATTTCAGCCCCAGAAGAAAAAGACCTGTGCATCATCAAAAAACACAAATAGACTACCAGGTCATCAATAGCCAGATTCTGAGTATAGGTTCATGCTGCAAAACACTACTGTATAAGAACTCATCTAACTCTATTATAAATCATTCATTAACTGTGATCTGTTACAGTGTATGAGGTGTCAAGCATAGTTAAAAAGTTAAAAAGTCATAGTTTCTGTGAGTCACAGAGAGGAGTCATACACCTTATTTGCTAGGGAATCATGAGAGCACACCAAATATATTTCTAAACTACATAGACTACATTTTCCTACTTTACTAACATAAACCTGTTACAAAAGTTTAGTCTGGCATGACTTGGTTAGAGTTAACTGATACTGGTTCCCAGAATCCTTATTCCATCTTTAATGTCCATTTGAGAGTATTCTTAAGAGTCCACATCAAACTCACCAGAATATAGTGAAAAGTGAAATATTTGCCCATAGCCAGTCTTCTAGCAATACTCTGGTCTCTGCAGATCCACAATAGTGATTCACTGCCTTCCCACATTCTGTCAGTGACTTTCCATATAATATAGTAAGGCAGGATGCCAGAACTCTGAAAATAATCATGTGCTTTCTTACAATATCTCTACCCATGTTATAAATTGACATGCATAATTATTAAATAAATGTTGATTGAACAAACTCTTAACTGGCAGCTGTATTAGGTATATAGGAAAATGGTGAACAAAGCACAATTTTGTCCAAAGATGCTAATTGTTTAGTGGAGAAGACAGGCTTATAAATAAATGCTGATGATAGTTATGATGATGATAATGATAGTGACTATGATATAATAATGATAGAAGTATAATAGGGAGAAGGATTTTTTTAATTCAAAAAATGGTACCGGGTTAATCAGCTATCTACTGACCTCCACCTTGCAGCATACTCAAAAATCAGTTCTAGATGGATCATAGATAAATGCAAAAATAAAAGCGGTAATTTCTAAAAAATAACATAGGAAAATATCTTCATGCCCTTGGGGAGAAAATATCATGTATTGGTGAAGATATGATACCACCAGTTTGGAAAACTGGCAGTTAGTTACTAAAGGATCATACATTATTCAAAGTTTCTGAAATACTACTCTTAAATGAGAGAAATGTGTACTTGTTTACCAAAAGACTTGAACAAAAATGTTAATAGAAGCATTTTTTGTTAAGAGTCAATAACAATAACAAAACAAAAACAAGAACTCAAAGTTAGTCATTTGTCCATCAGTAGTAGAATGAAAAGTACACAATGGGGAAAGGATAGCCTCTTCAACTGGTGCTGGAAAAACTGAATATACACAGGCAAAAGAATGAAATTGGATTCCTATCCCCATACCACTCATAAAAATCAGCTCAAAATGGACTAAATTTTTAAATATAAGACCTGAAATATAAAACAACTAGAAGGAAACATAGAGAAAAATCTTCATGACATTGGTCTTGTCAATAATTTCTTGGATATGACACCAAAGCACAGGCCATAAAAGCAAAAGTAGATGAGTGAGATTACATCAGACTAAGAAGCTTCTGCAAAACAAAGAAAACAACAAACAAAATGAAAAAGCAACCTACTGAACAGGAGAAAATATCTGCAAACTACATATCTGCTAAGTGGTTAATATCCATAACATATAAGAAACCCCTACAACTCAATAATAAAAAGCAAATAACCCAATTAAAAAATGAGGAAAGGATCCTAATAGATATGCTTCCACAGAAGACATACAACTGACCAACAGGTCAATGAAAAAGGTGCTCAGTGTCACTAGTCAGCACGAAATGTAAGTCAAAACCACAATGAGATATCAGCTCACACCTGTTAGGATGGTCATCATCAAAAACAAACAAAAATTTACAAGTGTTGATGATAATGTGGAGAAATTGGAACCCTTGTGCAGTATTTGTGAGAATGTGAAATGGTGCAGCCACTATTGAAAACAGTAAGCAATTTCTTCAAAATTAAAAATGGAACTATTATATAGTCCAGCAATTCACCTTCTTGGTATTTATCCAAAGAACTGAAATCAGAATCTTGAAAAGACGTTTACACTCCCATGTTTCTTGTAGAATTTTTCACAATAGCCAAGACAGGGAAGCAAACTAGATGCGAATAAAAAATGAATGGATAACGAAAACATAAATACACACAGTGAAATATTACATATTCAGCCTTAAAGAAGGAGGAAATCCTGTTACATGTGACAGCATGGATAAAACTTGAAGATAGAAGATAAGCAAAGTGAAATAAGTCTGTCACAAAAGGACAAATACTACATGATTCTACGTATATGAGGTACCCTAAGTAATCATATGTCTAGAAACAGAAAGTAAATGGTGGTTTCCAGGGACTGGAGTTTGGAGGAAGTGTGGAGTTGTTGTTCAATGTGTATGAAATTTCAGTTACATATAATGAAAAAGTCCTAAAGATTTGCTGTACAAGGTTGAGTTAGAGTTAACAGTAATGTACTGCCTACTTAACATTTTTAGAGGGTATATTTCATGTTGTATGTTTTTTTCTAACCGTAATAAAAAACCCAGTAGAATGAATAATTAAATTGAGACTGCATTTAGATAACAGAATATTACACATTATAGTAATCAAAATGAATGAATTATTGCTACATGGCAAACTATACTAATGCTATCAAGATGGGTGAATCACACAATCAGCATGTTCAGTGAATGAAACCAGACACAAAATTACACATTGTATCACACTATTTATATAGAATTAAAATCAAGGAAAACCAATCAATGTTGATTGAAGTCAGAATTGTGGTTACTTTGCAGGAGGTAGGAGTGATGGGTATGGGAGGGGCCAGGAAGGAGGTTTTTGGAGTGCTGATGAGGGTCTGTTTCTCACTTTTGATCTGGGTGGATGTGCAGGTGTGTTTCACTATGAGAAAACTAATGGAGTTGTGTATTTAAGATTTGCACACTTTAAGTAGGTTATGCCTTAATATAAATTTTCTTTAGTAATAATAATATTTATTGAACATATTAGTTGCCAGACACTTTGCATGTATTAACTCATTAACCCTCCCAACTGTCTTCTGAAGTAGGTATTATATTGTCTTTAGTTTATAAATGAGGAAACTGAGACACTGTGCCTTTTGCTAACTTGCCCAGTGTCACACTGCTGCTGCTGCTGCTAGGTCACTTCAGTCGTGTCCGACCCTGTGCGACCCCATAGACGGCAGCCCACCAGGCTCCCCTGTCCCTGGGATTCTCCAGGCAAGAACACTGGAGTGGGCTGCCGTTTCCTTCTCCACCAGTGTCACACAGCTGACAGCTTAAGTGGTAACCAGCATTCCACTGCAGGCAGCTTGGCTTCCCCGTTCCCTTCCTGACAACTGTGCACTGCCAGTCTAATACATCAGAAGAGGAACCGAAGGCTGTGCTTTCAGCGCTTAAAACTTTCTGGGCTCATAGACAGTTTCGGGGGACAGCTGGTGCTTGAGCAGCCTTAAAGGAAGGGTAGTATTGACCAGACATGAACGGAAAGAAGGTATCCCAGGTCAGACAAATAACATGTGCAAAACTGAGAGATGTTGAACTCAGTAGTTTGGTGTGGCTCGAAAATAGTGTGAGTGCAGACATAGAAGACAAATTTATGTCTACCATAGGGGATAGTTGTGGGTCGAGGAAGGGATAAATTAGGAGTTTGGGATTAACAGATAAACGCTACTATATATAAAATAAAAAAGACCTATTATATAGCAGCGGGAACATAATTCAATAGATTATAATAACCTGTAATGGAAAATAATCTGTCATTTATATATGAATTGCTTTGCTCCAACCTGAAACTAACACAGCATTGTACATCAACCACACTTTAATAAAAAAAAAGTAATGTGAGGGAAGGATCCTTGAGAACCTGTGTATAGACAAATAGATTTGATTTTATTCTTGATGAGGATGAAACTACTTTAAGCAAGATTAACTATATTAACTATAAGATTAAATTTACATTTCAGAAATAACATCCTGTCGTAGTCTGGAGGATGGATGGGAGGGGAGAAATCCGAGTCATCATGACCAGTTAGGAGGTGAGACACTAGTAGTGGTGCTGGGACAAGGTTGATAATGGACATCTCAAACTGTCCGTTCTCAATATTGTCACTAAATACCTATTTGGAAGGAAAAATGTTTCTCCTCAGAACTATGAAGAAAAATTTCTTCCTATAAAATCACATGGTAACTATTTGAGTACCTTATCTGTGTTAGACGGACACATTGAACAACAAAATCTGTTTGAGGCATTGTCTGAACACTTTTAGAGGTAAGCCACCCTCAGGCTTGTCTGCAGGGGTTGCAAGCCAACATTTCCACAGTTTTGGTCAATAAAATGCTGTAACAGGCTTAAGTTCATATTTTTTAAAAGAGAAATCAACTAGGTTCATATTTTAAAAAGAGAAAGCAGCTTTCAGATGATGACACCCAAATAACTGTGCATATAACCCTATTAAGATTGTGTATGACTTTTGTAATCATAGTAGTACAAATCTAAGTCATTTTAATAGTTATGGATAATCCAGCTCTATCCCATTTATCCTTTGTCTTTTTAGTCAGAACAAAGAGCTTGGATGGTTCTTGACCATAAAGGACTGTATTTATACCTAGAAGGGTGGAACATCTAGGTTAGAAAGATTGTGTAGAAATGGGTCTAAGAATCTGTCTGAGCATCACCATTGGATCATTGACCTGAATTTATTCCTCAGGTATAGGATTTCCAGACTCCCAGCACTTAGCCTTTGAGCTCCCTTCTCTCCAGTGGAGCTGTCAAGTTCAGAGCTCCAGGAGGGGAGGGAGGAACGTGGACAGTGCCTTCTTCCCAGGGGGCCGGGACTGCCTCCTGACCTCTGCTCAGGTCCCCCATCAATACAATGGGATGGTACCATCACATTCCACTTCTCAGGCCCTTGCATTCTTGGCTGTGGGCAACAGCCTTTCTCTGTTAGCATTCGCTCCATTTGAAATTTGATGTGGGCAGCTTGGACCCTTGACCTGAATGACTGTTGCCTAGCCTGCCGTGTAGGTATAAACAATATGGCACAGTGTGGCCCGGCTGTCTGCCTGTGGTATCAAGAGCTTGTCGTCACACAGGAAACTTGCCAACCCCTCTCGAAGTCATATGCTCAGGTAACATCCTTTCAGACCACATCTCCTGAAAGTGTGTGGAATTCTGCAGTGAACTCTGTGCGGAGCTCTCTCTATTTTCTTGGGGGCTGAAAGCCAGGTTTGAATTTCTGCCATCATTAGTTGCATAATGAAAGGGGTACAATTTTAAAGGAAAGCAATCCTTGATTGCATGTGCAAAATGGTGTTTTTGTTTGTCTCCCTTCAATTATAAAAAGACCAGAAAAGTCATCTTGAGAATTGCTGAGAAGGGAGAAGGGAGAATCCAGACGCTCATTTTGCACAGGTTATTTTGTGTGTTGCTGAAAGAGAGATGCAAAAGCCAGACTCAAAGACCTGTAACCATGAGAGACCAGGCTTGCAGTGTTTCAAGGAGAAATAGGAGCTTAGAAGCAGTGACAACAGAAACAACAACTGTGTAGAGAAGTAGGGCAAGGATTGACATAAGGAATGTGATGGATGGGTAGGTTAGAAAACTGAGTCACGGGATAAACATGTTGGATGTTGCTTTAGTGTGGTGTGTACATAAACCTGCAAGTCAAGTCAAACCCATCCACTACCAAACCTATATCCATACTCTTTACACACTGCCTGTCTCTGTTTTGATCCCTCTTTAAAGGGAGATCTGAAAACATCCATGATATCCAATTCTAGCGAAGGGTCCAGCTTTACTAGACTTTCATCAAATTCCTGCTATTTTCCTCTAATGGTGAGCTGGATTGGTAAACCTAAAAAATTCTTAACTCTTTTCAAGTTGGGATGATTTCTAAATCAAAGTGATCTGTAGGCCATCACTTACATCTGAATCATTTGGGGTCATTGTTAAAATGCAAACTTTTAGTTCCTCCCAAATCAGTATCTCTCAGAGGGAGGAGATTCTAGGAGTCTGTATTTTAAACAAGCACTCTTGATAATCTTTAAGAATTCTAAACTAGTAAAGAATGCTGCCAAGTGTCCTTTTTCAGCTCTTTTCTCCTGAAGATGCCTTGGGCTCATCTCTTTATATCTCTAAAGCTAAAAAGCACCAACAGGGAGAGGAAAACAATAAATATGATCTTAAAAATGTCAGGCTGCATTATTTTCCTGCTTTAAAATGTTAGGTAGCTTCCCAATGAACTGGGAACATAGTATTTCCATGGCCGTCTGCCCTTCCTTTCTGATCTCAGTCTCTCTTGCTTCATTCCAGGCTTGCTAACCTTTGGTTATAAGACGTTTATAAAGTGTAAGATCGGATCATTAAAACTGCCATAAATATTTCTATCTGGGAGCCTCTGGATTCCTGCTCCCAGCAAGGAAAACATTTCTCTTACCTTCCCTCTTCTGACTCCATCTCATTCAGATCTCAGCTCCGGCTTTACTTTAGCTGCTCTCAAGAAGTTCTCCCTGGTTTCCCTTTTTATTATACACATGCTCCTCACTTGTTATCTCTAGCTCATCAGCCTATTTCACTTAGAACTTATTTGCTGGTATTTATTACCATCTGAAATCAATCATTCAATCAATTACTCTTTCTAGTCTTCTTTGGTTTTACTGATCAGTCTCTGCAGTTGAAGAAGAATCATCATCTGTGTTAATCATGGCTATATTTTCAGTGCCTAAAACTGTGGTTGGCACAAGGTGAATATTCAATAATTATTTTGTAGATGTTGAGTTAAACACACCCAAAGTGCAAGATATAAGGGATTTTAAAGCTCTTCAAATACACAATGATTCCAATTCTTTAATTTTATGATAACTTTTTTTTTTCTTACCTGAGAATTATGTTCAGCTTGATGATTCAGTTCAGTTCAGTTACTCAGTTGTGTCTGGCTCTTTGCGACCCCATGGACTGCAGCACGCCAGGCCTCCCTGTCCATCACCAACTCCCACAGTTTACCCAAACTCATGTCCATTGAGTCGGTGATGCCATCCAACCATCTCATCCTCTGACATCCCCTTCTCCTCCCACCTTCAGTCTTTCCCAGCATCAGGGTCTTTTCAAATGAGTCAGCTCTTCACATTAGGTGGCCAAAGTATTGGAGTTTCAGCTTCAACATCAGTCCTTTCAATAGACACCCAGGACTGATCTCCCTTAGGATGGACTGGTTGGATCTCCTTGCTGTCCAAGGGACTCTCAAGAGTCTTCTCCAACACCACAGTTCAAAAACATCAATTTTTTGGCTCTCAGCTTTCTTTATAGTCCAGCTCTCACATCCATACATGACCACTGGAAAAACCATAGCCTTGACTAGACAGAACTTTGTTGACAAAGTAATGTCTCTGCTTTTTAATATGCTACCTAGGTTTGTCACAACTTTTCTTCCAAGGAGCAAGTGTCTTTTAATTTCATGGCTGCAATCACCATCTGCAGTGATTTTGGAACCCCAAAAAATAAAGTCTTGACACTGTTCCCACTGTTTTCCCATCCATCTGCTGTGAAGTGATGGGACCGGATGCCATGATCTTAGTTTTCTGAATGTTGAGCTTTAAGCCAACTTTTTCACTCTCCTCTTTCACTTACATCAAGAGGCTCTTTAGTTCTTCTTTGCTTTCTGCCATAAGGTTGGTGTCTTCTGCATATCTGAGGTTATTGATACTTCTCCCGGCAATCTTGATCCCAGCTTGTGCTTCATCCATCCTGGCATTTCTCATGATGTACTCTGCATATAAGTTAAATAAGCAGGGTGACAATACACATCCTTGATGTACTCCTTTTCCTATTTGGAACCAGTCTGTTGTTCCATGTCCAGTTCTAACTATTGCTTCCTGACCTGCATACAGGTTTCTCAAGAGGCAGGTCAGGTGGTCTGGTATTCCCATCTCTTTCAGAGTTTTCCACAGTTTATTGTGATCCACACAGTCAAAGTCTTGGGCATAGTCAATAAAGCAGAAATAGATGTTTTTCTGGAACTCTCTTGCTTTTTTGGTGATCCAGCAGATGTTGGCAATTTGGTCTCTGGTTCCCCTGCCTTTTCTAAACCCAGCTTGAGTGTCTGGAAGTTCATAGTTCACGTATTGCTGAAGCCCAGCTTGAAGAATTTTGAGCATTACTTTACTAGGATGTGAGATGAATGCAATTATGTGGTAGTTTGAGCATTCTTTGGCATTGCCTCTCTTTGGGATTGGAATGAAAATGGACCTTCTCCAGTCCTGTGGCCACTGCTGAGTTTTCCAAATTAGTTGGCATATTGAGTGCAACACTTTCACAATATCATCTTTTAGGATTTGAAATAGCTCAACTGGAATTCCATAGCCTCCATTGGCTTTGTTTGTAGTGATGCTTCCTAAGGCCCACTTGACTTCACATTCCAGGGTGTCTGGCTCTAGGTGAGTGATCACACCATCGTGATTATCTGGGTCATGAAGATCTTTTTTGTACAGTTCTGTGTATTGTTGACACCTCTTCTTAATATTTTCTGCTTCTGTTAGGTTCACACCATTTCTGTCCTTTATTGAGTCCATCTTTGCATGAAATGTTTCCTTGGTATCTCTGACTTTCTTGAAGAGATCTCTAGTCTTCCCATTCTATTGTTTTCTCTATTTCTTTGCACTGATCACTGAGGAAGGCTTTCTTATCTGTCCCTGCTATTCTTTGACACTCTGCATTCAGATGGGTATTTCTTTCGTTTTCTCCTTTGCTTTTTGCTTCTCTTCTTTTCACAGCTATTTGTAAGGCCTCCTCAGACAGCCATTTTGCTTTTTTGCATTTCTTTTTCTTGGGGATGTTCTTGATCCCTTGTACGATGTCATGAACCTCCAGCCATAGTTCATCAGGCATTCTGTCTATCAGATCTAGTCCCTTAAATCTACTTCTCACTTCCACTGTATAATCTTAAGGGATTTGATTTACATCATACCTGAATGGTCTAGTGGTTTTCCCTACTTTCTTCAATTTAAGTCTGAATTTGGCAATAAGGAGTTCATGATCTGAGCCACAGTCACCTCCTGGTCTTGTTTTTGCTGACTGTATAGAGCTTCTCCATCTTTGGCTACAAAGAATATAATCAATCTGATTTCGGTGTTGGCCATCTGGTGATGTCCATGTGTAGAGTCTTCTTTTGTGTTGTTGGAAGAGAGTGTTTGCTATGACCAGTGCATTTTCTTGGCAAAACTCTATTAGCCTTTGCTCTGCTTCATTCTGTACTCCAAGGTCCAATTGGCCTGTTACTCCAGGTGTTTCTTAACTTCCTACCCTTGCATTCCAGTCCCTATAATGAAAAGGACATCTTTTAGGGTGTTAGTTCTAAAAGGTCTTGTAGGTCTTCATAGAACCAATCAAGTTCAGCTTCTTCTGCATTACTGCTCAGGGCATAGACTTGAATTACTGTGATAGTGAATGTTTTGCCTTGAAAATGAACAGAGTTCATTCTGTTATTTTTGAGATTGCATCCAAGTACTGCATTTTGGACTCTTTTATTAACTATGAAGGCTACTCCATTTCTTCTAAGGGATTCTTGCCCACAGTAGTAGATATAATGGTCATCAGAGTTAAATTTACCCATTTCAGTCCATTTAGTTCACTGATTCCTAAAATGTCGATGTTCACTCTTTCCATCTCCTGTTTAACCATACCTGTCCCTAATTATGTGTTAGGGTAGCGGAAGAACAGAGATCTGGATAATACAGTTTGTGATTTTTCTGCAAATGGAATCTTACTCTAATATGAGAGCTAAATGGCAAATCACTTCAGTCTTATTCTGTTAACATAAAAATATTGACCTGTAAGTGGTTGATTAAATCATCCAGCAAGCATTTATTGCTAACCAATTCAGGCCTATCTTAGGCATGTGGAGTATATCATTAGTAAGCAAAACAATGGTTCTGCCCTTATACAGCTTACTCATCTTCCTGCCTGCCAAAAAGGCATTTGGTCCAATCAGGAGGATCTTCAAGTTGTGGAGAGCTGATCCTCCATCCCGAATCATCTTCTTTATTTGTAAAATAGTGTAATAGTGATGTGTTTAGAAACCTCAGCTCTTCTGAAATATGCAAATAAGTTGTTCTGAAACACTTATTTTTAAGCATGTCTAAAATATCATACATTATAAATTGAATATATAGCAATGCTATTTCCAACAAGAAATCCTCCATATAATAGTAAAGCTAAGAAAGTAGGTATATTCAGAAGGAAGAATAGATAACAGGAATTATTGTTGAAAACTACAAACCACATTTTCTCTAGAAAGAGACACCATTCATTGACTAGATCATTACTCTACTTCCTTTGAAAATATCATCCTGCTCCACATTAATGTGAGAAAAAATATTGCTAGAGCAAAACCCATAATTTACCTTGCATTTCATAGACAGATATTTGTGTATATGAAATAATCCTTTCAAAATTTATCTTAATTTTAAAACTTTGTAAATCTGAGGAATTAGTAAAAGAAAAAAAAAACCTTGCAATCATTCAAGATTAAAACTTTATTAAGGGATTTTATCAATATATCCAAGTACAGATAAAACCAACTCACTTAAAGTAAATGAAGGCAGATGTCCTTTATATTTCAATACATGATAAAGTCATCTTTATTTCTCTATTTAGCAGAGAGGACCACTCTCCTTCTTGCCATCCTGGGTGTTCTCAGGAAAGTCATAAACATTCACTCTTTATTCTGATACAAAGAGTAGCACGCAAATATGAATAGTCCTAACGTGTAGAAAAATAGGAAATTATCAACGCTTCTTTTTCTAGGCAGAGATAACTGGATGGTTTGCAGTTGTGCTCTTTTTATAAACCATCCGAAAGCTGGGGAGAGAGGCGTGGACAGGACTGACATGATTCTTTTGAACAGTATAAAGTGAAAGAAAGTGTAAAGTGAAAAAAAGTGTTAGTCACTCAGTCGTGTCCAACTCTTTGTGACCCCATGGACTGTAGCCTGCCAAGCTTCTCTGTCCCTGGACTTCTCCAGGCAAGGCATACTGGAGTGGGTTACCATAAGGCTGATTTCTGTTGTGTGGGGGGCCTGTGCAGATTGTGGTACATTTACGAAATTGCTTTCTTCCTAAATTTGGCCGGAAACTACTCTAAGAATGAATGCATCTCTGTGGTAGAGTTTTATGTATGATTTAACTGATGCTCCTCAGAAGACTAGGAAAACCTGCATTCCCCTCTTTTCACTCTAGTGCACTAAGGACCTTGGACTGTCTAGAATCTCCTCTTTCCAGACCAGAGGTTAATTAGCCTGCACTAAATAATCTTGGTGCTGGGACATTCATCATTGGGAGATATCTCTATTCCAAGAGATGTTTAATGATATGGCCTTCTTTAAAGCTAAACCAACCTTGGGGCAGGGAGTGAGCTTCCCCACAGTGGTTTGGAGATGTACATCTTATCTGACGTTCTCTCCAATGCACTGCATTTGACCACCGGGAAGCAAGACTAGGGAGTCCAAAGATCAAATGTAAAAGGTCAACTTTTTTTGATGCCTATTTCTTTGACTAATAAAACAGTTAAACTCATATAGTTAAAATTGTTTTTCTTTTCAGTATTCAAAATCAATGTATATTTCTAATCCTTTGGTAAATTCTGGTAACACCATTACATTCTGATGATGAGGAGGAGGATAAAGGGATGAGTCAGTAACAGACAATGAGGCACATCTCATATTTACCTTTCCTCTGATGTGGAGGCGGAAAATCCTGTGATAGCTCAGGACCCAGGGTAGACCCATCAGAGCATGATCTGCGGGCCCAAATTGCTGAAAGTGGTACTTGTGACCAGAGTTTGGTAGGTGATGAGCAGTTAGGTGGCAGAAAGATGGTTCAGGAACAAGTATTAGACAAATCTCTTCTTTTTCCTATTAAAGTATAAGACAGTAACAGTGGGAGAGAGAGGAGACTGATACTCAGATCACAGTTCAATGGAGGGAAAGAAAATACCCTCAAAATAATACCTCTTAAATTTAAATAAATAATTTTTAAACTTTTTAAACTTTTCTAAAATTAGTGGTTTTCTCAATTTGACATCTTATCATCATTTATCATACTTTCAGTTAAGACTAGCATTCAATCATATTAAGAGTGTTGAGCTAGAAAAAGGATCAATATTGATGCTCTGTAACAAAAGAGATAAGTAAGGTAGTACTTACTGTCACTCTGAATGAAGTAGAGTAGTCAATAAAAGAACACCAAAATAACAGTTGACAAAATGTCTTGACTCAATAACATGTAGTCAACTCAATGGAATAATTATTACTGGTACAGTGAGTAAATTAATAATATCGTACATGGCCAGTTCATTCTGAATTTTGTTAGAATGTATTAAGCTTGAGGATTTAGGTGGTTTGATGATACACTGATTTAATCTTATACAGACCCCCACTCCTCCAAAGGCATCAGGCGCAATACAGAAGAGATGAAAAGAAGTAATGTGATTTAGGGTCTGGGAACTAGAGAGGGTGGTGGTTATAAAATCAAGTCCTAGAGTCAGACTGCCTGAGTTGGAATCCCTTCTGCCCAAGATCAAGGTGTTGGCGATGTTGATTTCTTCTAAGGCCTCTCTCCTTGGCTTGTGGATCCCTACCTTCTCACTGGGATCTCACATGATCTTTCCTCTGTGCACAGCATCCCTGGGACCTCTTCCTCATTCACAAGGACACCAGTGTTACTGGCTGAGGGTCCGACTCTTATAGCCTCATTTTAATTTAATCACCTCTTTAAAGATCTTATCTCCAAATATAGTTACATTCTGAAGTGCTGAGGGTTGGGACTTCAAAATATGAGTTTCAAGGGACATGATTCAGTTCACAATAGCAAGTATTTGCTTATTACAAATAGTCAAGGCATGAAACTTGTACTTTAAATATTTTATAATTTTTAGTGATAAAGTAATTCAAAGTCATACATTCACATTGTAAAAAATAGAACAACACACATACAGTAAAATGTTAAGTTCTTTTTACTATTTGACCTTCCATCCCTCTCAATCTGGGCATCTCTGGTGGCAATAATTTGGTATGTTCCCCTAGAGAAGTTTTATAGATAAATGCTTATGTGTAATATATTGTGAAATATATGTGTGTCCTTGTCATGATTTTCCCATATAATTGTATTGCATATCTAATATAATTAAATTCTGTTGTTCTTTTTTATTAAGTTATAGAATTAGCCTAAATAAATTATTCTGTTATGTGCTTTTAAAATTTTGCTTCCTTTTTTCTTGATGATATTTGCATTTTGGTACACACATACATAGCTCATTTTTTATTAATTATTATTATACATTATAATTAACCTATATAAATTTTGTTGTTGTTCAGTTGCTGAGTTGTGTCTGACTCTTTGAGATCCCATGAACTGCAGCACTCTAGGGTTCCCTGTCCTTCACTATCTCCCAGAGTTTGCTCTAACTCATGCCCATTGAGTCAGTGAAACCATGCAACAATTTTATCCTCTGTTATCCCCTTCTCTCCTTGCCCTCAGTCTTTTCCAGCATCAGGGTCTTTCCCAATGAGTCGGCTCTTCGCCTCAGGTGTCCCCAAAGGGACTCTCAACAGCCTTCTCCAACACCACAGTTTGAAAGCATCAATTCTTCTGTGCTCAACTTTCTTTATGGTCCAGCTCTCACATCCAACTACTGGAGAAAATAATAGCTTGACTATAATGGACCTTTGTCAGCAAAGTAATGTCTCTACTTTTCAATATGCTGTATAGATTTCTCATAGCTTTACTTCCAAGGAGCAAGTGTCTTTTAATTTCATGGCTGTAGTCACCATCTGCAGTGATTTTGGAGCCCAAGAAAATAAAGTCTCTCACTGTTTCCATTTTTTCCCCCATCTATTTGCCATGAAGTGATGGCACTGAATGCCATGATCTCAGTTTTTTGAATGCTGAGTTTTAAGTCAGCTTTTTCACTCTTCTCTTTCACTTTCATCAAGAGGCTCTTTAGCTCCTCTTCACTTTTTTAATGAGTTGCCTCTTAATATGCTGTACATTTTTCTTATTATGTCATCTTTTTCTTTCAGAGTTGAAGCTCTTTTTATTCTGGAAGTTAATCCCTTTGAAAGATACTCATTGCAAATATTTTCTCCCAGCACATATTTACATTTTATGTGTGCTTGTGGTATTGTTTGATTTCATGAATTTTGAGTATTATATCTTATTTAAGGAGGCCTACTCAGCCCAGTATTTGAAATTAGCTCCTATATTTTATTCTAGTATTTTAAACAGAGGAATTAGGTGCTCATGAAAACTTCAATTTTAGGTTTTGGCTTTACTTATTAGCCTTTTGACAATGGGAGAGGCACTAAAGTTCTTCAGATTATTAATAATTTCATAATATCTTGTATTAACCCTTATCTAGACTTAATTGCAAGTTTTACCAATTTATTTGTTCACTGTTTTAAAAATAATCAGTATTTGTTGAATTAATTGTAAAATGTTTGACTATTGTGAAATTTCCTAACATATAGAAAAATTATGGAGAAAAAAACTTGATTAATTGTTTTGTTTTAATACCAGTTTTATCAAATCTTCCCAATACCTCCTTCACTGCTGCCGTGAAATGATATGCATTATTCCCATGAATTTTAAACATTTTAAATATACACATTCGTGTAACTCTATGGCTGATTCATATCAATGTATGACAAAACCCACTGAAAAATAAAAAATTTAAAAAAAAAAAATAAAATAAAATTTAAAAAAGAACATAAAAAAATATACACATTCATATAACAAAAATTCTTTGCTATTTAAATAACTCTGTGATGTGTTTTTGAGAATATGTTTTGGCTTTTCTAAAATAAATGTTTATTATTTTTTCTTTATTTTTAATTGAAGGATAATTACAATAGTCTGTTGGTTTCTACCATATATCAACATGGATCAGCTATGGGTATACATATGTTGCCTCCCTCTTAAGCCTCCCTCACACCTCCCACCGCATCCCACCCTCTAGGCTGTCACAGAGTCCTGGTTTGAGTTCCCTGGGTCAAACAGTGAATTCCCCCTGTCTATCTATCTTACACACACACACACACACACATGTTAGTGTATATGTTTCCATGCTACTCTCTCTATTTGTCCCACCCTGTCCTTCCTACCCCTACCCCCATATCGATAAGTATTTCTCTATAATTTTAGATATAGAATAGCTGGGTCTTAGCCTATGCACACCTTCAGCTTAAATTGTTATTAGTAAATATCAACAGATATGACCAGATTTTTTTCCAGAGTGGTGTAACCAATTCCACTCAAACCATGAGTGTATGGATTCCCCCATTTTTTGTACCCTCATTAACAAATATTTTCTAAATTGAATTTCACAAGTTTAAAGTTTTGATGTTCACGTTGTCTTTAATTCCCATGGGAATGCTTTTATCTTTGCAGAAGTGAGCTAGGAACTCTGGTCATCTGGCTAATGAACGGTCCCAGCATGGTTTCTGAATCCATTCCTCCTTCACTGATTGTTAGCACTTTAGTTACATGCAGTTTTCCTAAAGGCATCACGGTCTCTGGACTCTATTACGCTCTGTAGCACTGTTGGTCTTTCCTTGTCTTGTACCACACTGTCTTAATTACTCCGGCTTACTGTGTCTTGATATCTGTGAAGGCAAGCCCTCCTATTTTGTCTACCAAACTGTCTTGATCCCTTATTCTTCCATACAAATACTAATTTCCTATTGCCTCTCTTTTTCTGGGCTTTCTGTACTTCTGCACAGAAAGACCGGGTTGACAGATGTTGGAATTCATAGATCTATACTCCGTGTCTCATCTCCTACATGTTCCCTCATACTTTTGGTCATTTAGCTTTTATTTCTGTTTTTGCATGGCCTTCTGCGGCAGTCTCTATGATTGATTTTTCAGCTGCATTTCATTTTCTGTTCATCTCACTTATCGATTGTTTTACTAATTTCTTTCCCTTAGCAGCCTCATTATTAATGAGTGAGTTACCCTTTGAATCTTTCAGAGGTTCCTAGCTGTGCTTGTTTTCAATTGCTCCTTGATTGCTCAGGACATTTATTCTTTTGTTTGCAGATTTTATTAGTTTTCCTTCATGTCACTGTTCCTCAAATGGTTACTGAATATTTGTTGTCTAGTATACCTCTAGTTGATACTGGAGATTGCTCTTGGCAGCAGGAGAATATTTCTGGGTTCAGATAAAAGTTTATGAAGTCTTGGTAGTGAATATAGTTTTGGATGATGACCTCACTTCATCTGTGTGTGCATCTATGTGAATGTGTGCATGTAACAAGAACATGGGCAGGCTGGCTTTCTTTTAGAAAATGCTTATTATGAATCTTCCATGTGCAAGGAGGCACTTTGTGTCCTTCATGACTGCCCTAGGTCACCTGGAGCACCTGCTTCTTTGTCCCCAGGCTTCTGTTTTTAAAGGACTCTACTTGTGAAAGGCAGTGGCTCAGAGTAAGCTTCTGGAAGCAGGGGACTGGTACAGCCAACGAGGAGAGTCATAGCTCACTCTTTCCCTAGGCTCTGCTACCTCTGAACTTAGTATTACTCCATGATTCAGCTCTTGCATTCCTCCCAGCCCTTGATTCTCATCAGAAAATCCTTTCTGTTCTGCTGTGCTGATGATACACTTTCTGTCTTGACAGGATTGCTGAAGATTTGCTTTTATGTCATTTCAATGTGATTTTTTTTTTTTGAAGTAAGAAAGATAAAGCCAGACATCTTGAACCAGATGTTGAGTCAGCAATTCAGAACTGAGTGATGCATCATTTACATTGTGTTGTGTGCTCTGATTAAGAAGCAAATGAAGTAATAAGTTCACTGCACAGGAAAACCATGTCACATATTTAATTGTATTTTCCATGGGACTTAGAACAGCAGGTATTTTTGTTATTGAATGATTACAGCCACTTTTTCTCAAAATCATTCAAAATTTCAAAAAGATTTATTCCTATAAAGTATTCAGCTAAATGTTGCAAAATTTTCCTCTTATTCTTTTAAAGTACTACTTTATTTTGCCTGAAATTCTCCAGATATCATCTCTTTATTCCCCAAACTAAGCTCAGAAAATATTTTGAGCTTTTGAATTTCAGTGCAGTATTTTGCCTTCCTTTACTTTCCAGCTTCTAACTCTCATGTGTTAGGCCAATTGTTACCGACTGAATGTTTGTTTCCATCCAAATTCATGTGATGAAGAAACCCTAATCCCCCAATGTGGTGACATTAGGAGGCAGAGTCTTTGGGGGATAATTAGGTTTAGAGGAGGTCAGGGTGTAGAGGCCCTATAATGGGATTAGTGTCTTTATAAGAAGAGAGAAAGATACCAGCACTTCCTGTCTCCACTGTGTGAGGATGAAGCAAGACAGCTGTCTACCAGCCAAGGGGAAAGCCCTCAGAATGAAACCAGTCTTGCCAGCACCTAATCTTGCACTTCCCAGCATCCAGAACTATAAAAAATGCATTTCTATTGTTTAAACCGATCAATCAATGGTATTTTGTATGGCAGCATCTTGCAGACTAAGACATCAATAAAGACTGGAATTTCCTGCAATAAGATGTCCATAGTGGCGTCTCAATAATAAGGCTTCAAATGGAGACTTAGAAGTAATTGGTTGCATCAACCTATATTCAGCCCTTATCTCTTATTTCACTTGTAGTTTTGTGCTCCCAAAGAACAAAATACCTGCCTTTATTCTAAAATCTATTTCTCTTGTGTTTATACATGTGAGTACCTCAAGAGTGTTTTTTTTAATCCCTTTTTTCTTTATCCTTTTTTTCATCCTTAATAATGTAAATAGAATAATTTCTGAGAAATAATAGTTACTTCTAAATGAATGAATCATATTTTTAAAAGCATATTTCTTTGTTATATAAAATACAAATAACTCAAAGGGGAAGGCTTTTTTAGAAAATTGTTTTGAATCCAAGCAAAAATTTAAAATGCTCAAGAGCTTAGCATTCATTATAGGAAGAAGCTCTATTACTGACAACTACAGGTCTTGCTTCTGAGCTGATGGTTAGCTAATTGACCAAATCGCATTATTGAATTGTGTTTTCAGGCCAAAGTTCTGCCTCAGAGAATATGTTGACATATTCTAAATATTTTAGATTTTGATATGTACACCAAGCTTTGAGAAAATATGTAGGTTCTTTCATTGCATTTTGAATCAAAATAATAACAAGCAATTAAAATTCCTGGCTGTGAGGGATGGAGAACTGAAAGAGCCCCTTTATTATGTTTTCTTCCTCAGTATGAATCATGATAATTGCTTTTGAAATAAACATAAATATGACTCAGCAATCTTATCAGTTACTGTTTCAGCCCCAAAGGTTTACCCTGTGGCCCAGTGAGGATCCCAAGTAGCTAAGGAACTCATTCAGGAATCGACAGCCACAGAAGCAGCTTCTGTGTCCTGGTGACATGGGCCTTGCTGTGGTTATTACTAGAAAGCTGTAATAACTGCTGCAGGCCCCCTGTGAGGTTGGTTAATGAGAGTACTTCACTTCTGCTCAGCATTGTTTGCATATGATAAATCATTTTGACTGAATTACTAAAGTTTAATTTTGTTTGAAATGTACTCATCAAATAACAGATGCTGTGTCTTGGCTGAGGTGAGTGTGACATCACAATTGTTTCATAGTGGTTGTAAAAAGCAGCTTTGAGAGGTGTTTCTAAAAGGGAAATGGTTCTCTATTGATATCACTTAAAAAATCAGAAGTAGTAAATAGTCAGGGGGTCTTTTGTTTGCCGTGAAAAGATCTGCAGGATATGATGCTTCATGAATCAGTCAGTTTAATAAGTATACCCTTTGTGGATGACTTTTACATGTTTTATTTCTATCACCTTCCTCTGCCACCTATGTCCCCCTCCCCACTAATAAGGCATCTAACACCTTTGTGCACCACACATTTATATCTAATTGCAAGCACATCATGGTGAAGAGGATTTGAGTACCTTCCCAAGTAAATGAGAATGGAAACATGTGGAGGAAGTCCAACCATGATCTATGTTTATAGCCAGTGTTAATTGTCTAAATTTCCTAGTAACATGACACCTATTTCTGTAATTTTCTCTCCAGCAAGCAATGTATGATCCTATAAGATGCACTTCATCTAAGTAATAAAATGTGGATTTAGACTATGAATATATCTTAAATCTATTATATTCCTACGATGCATTATTTTCTCCATTTTAAGATGCTTAGGACATTCATCATTTTTATTCTGTTATTCTGATTTGTGTTAGATGAAATTTCATAATTTCTCAGAACATCTTGATTTTATTTTCTTGCCAAGTGGCTGATTTACTTTCAGGATCCTCCAGATGTGCTCTCTCAAAACTGGTAAATTAAAATGTCTTGCCAGTCTTCCCTGTGACTTAATCATTTTCACCAACCCTTGAAATTGACAAGTCAGTAAACCACACTCCCTCCTCTCCAAGCAAAGAATGCTTGCACTTTGCACTTTATAGAAGATCTGCAGACCCAAATTCTAATCCCAGCCCCACTTAATACTTGATAAGTCATTAAACTACAGTGTAGCCTTATTTATTAAATGGACTGCTTCCTGACCTCAATGTGTTCTCTCTAAAGTAAACCTGAGGTACTTGTGCTTTGCAAGTAACATGCTGCTGCTGCTAAGTCGCTTCAGTTGTGTCTGACTCTTAGCGACCCCATGGACTGTAGCCCACCAGGCTCCTCATCCATGGGATTTTCCAGGCAAGAGTACTGGAGTGCGTTGCCATTCCCTTGTCCCTGCAAGTAGCATGTTTAGCAATAAAACAGCACGGTGCAAAAGAACTCTATTAAAATTGTATTACTAGAGGCAAATAATCAAAATTTTATAATTGTAAGAGCAGAAAAGCACTAAAAAATGGTATTAACTGATGCTAAACTCTGAAGATTTGAAAACAAGTGTGAAAGTGAAAGTCACTCAGTCGTATCCGATTCTTTGTGACCCCATGGACTATGTAGAATACTGGAGTGGGTAGCCTTTCCCTTCTCCAGGAGATCTTCCCAAACAAATGTGATGAATGTTAAAACAAAACAAAACAAAAAAATCCAAGGTTCTATTTGTACTTTTTAGTAATCTGGGTACACTTGGAGATTTTGTATCCATTTTTAATAGGCACATGTAGTCATAAAATTGGAAGGGACTTTTGAAACTGTTTAATCCAATTACTTTCTCCATCTCATTCTCCTTGGGTTCTTGAATGCTTGAATCATTTCCATATTACCTTGACAAGAGATTATTTAGTATTAACTGAAATATCTCTAATGATATACACTTCAATAACTACATTTACCTGCTTGAAAATTCTCCCAAAGTCTGCTTCCTTATACATTTTACTTGGTGATATCTGTTTTGCTTTCTGAGGAAACAGGAAAAAAAAAAAAAAACAAATGAATCAAACCAAAACAAACCAACTGTATCTCCCATATTTAATAGCCTTTCAGATATTTGAAGAGAATTATCATAGTCCCAAATGTCTTATTTCTCAAAAGACTTTCCTTTTCTTTATGGCATCCCATGGCATTATTCTTTCTTCTGTTAGCCCTCACTGCTATCCATAAGCCATTTGGTATGTATCCTTTCGAAAGTCTCCTGTCAGATGAACTTAGACTCCAGGGATGGTCAGAGTAGTCTGATGTGAGCTGAATTAGTCAATATGCTCCTGGCTTCATTGTATTGTGAACTAATAGGTCTCTATCTGCCAAGACATAGGACAAAATTGTCATCTTTTCTTTTTCCTCTTTCATTCATTTATTCATTCATTTAAGAAATGCTTTTTGAGCATATAGTATTTTCTGACATTTTCTTATGTGTTGGAGATCAATAATGACCAAGATAGAGTTGAAATTTGCCCTTATGGAATTTATAGTTCAAAAGAAGAGAGAGATAGAAAACATTACAATTTGGGACTTGCTAAGTAAAAAGTCAGATGCCAAAACAGATAGTAATGTGGTAAAGGGAGGAATGTAAATTAAATCAGGTTTTCCACTAAGTTCTGTTCTGGCAGATGCCATTTCAGCTCAGTCCTTAAGGATGAGAAGTAGCAAGTCTATAACCATGTGTTTAGAGCTGTCCCCTGTCACTTTGCAACTCCACTGCCCATGATGGTTGTAGTTTTGTCCCTCTAGGGTGGCTGTCCATCCTGGCTGCCCACCTCTTCTGGATTAGCCAGAAGGGCTTTAAGAAGGACAACGAAGATAAATGGTGGAGTGGAACACTGAGCTAGGGCTTCAGTGAGCTATTGAACTAAGTGGAGAAGAAGAAAAATGGACTTTTATTCTATCCTCACATTTTTAGAATGCTTTATTTTGTAATATCTTACAATATGGATGACAGAGGATAGATGGTTGGATAGCATCACTGACTCAATGGACATGAGTTTGAGCAAGCTCTGGAAGATGGTGAAGAACAGTGAAGCCTGGCGTGCTGCAGTCCGTGTGGTCGCAAAGAGTCAGACATGACTGAGTGATGAACAACAACTGTACATAAAAGCATGGTACATCTTCAGTACCATCTTTGACAGAGTCAAAGAAATGCAGTAATTCATTCCCTAAGGTGTAGTGAAACATGAGCTATGCAAAACCCGGTCTTCCATAACTTTTTGATTTCAATACTAATTATACACTTATATCTGTATAACTATGGGAAATATCTTTTGGGTACAAAATAAATAGAGGACATGAGGGTAAATTAGGAATTTGGGATTAACATATGCATACCAACTGATGATTTCAAATTGTGGTGTTGGAGAAGACTCTTGAGAATCCCTTGGATAGCAAGAAGATCAAACTAAATAATCCTAAAGGAAAAAACCTTGAATATTCACTGGAAGAACTGATGCTGATGCTGAAGCTCCAATACTTTGGCCACCTAATGTGAAGAGCTAACTCACTGGAAAAGACCCTGATGCTGGGAAAGGCTGAGGCCAGGAAGAGAAGGGGACAACAGAGGATGAGCTGGTTGGATGGCAAAACTGACTCAATGGACACAAGTTTGAGCAAACTCTGGGAGACAATGAAGGACAGGGGAACATGGTGTGCTGCAGTTCATGGGGTCACAAAGAGTCAGACATGACTTAGAGACAGAACAACAAGAACATATGTAAAATAGAAAATCAAGAAGGACCAACTCCATAGCACAGGAAACTCAACTCAACACTGTGTTATAACCTATACAGGAAAAGAATCTGAAAAAGAATGGGTATGTGTATTCAGTTTCAGTTCAGTTGCTCAGACCTATCTGACTCTTTATAACCCCATGGCCTGCAGCATGCAAGGTTTCCCTGTCCATCACCAACTCCTGGAGCTTGCTCAAACTCATGTCCATTGAATCCATGATGCCTTCCAACCATCTCATCCTCTGTCGTCCCCTTCTTCTCCTGCCTTCAATCTTTCCCAGCATCAGGGTTTTTCCAGTGAGTCCGCTCTTCCCATCAGATGGCCAAAGTATTGGAGCTTCAGCTTCAGCATCAGTCCTTCCAATGAATATTCAGGACTGATTTCCTTTAGGATGGACTGGTTGGATCTCTTTGCAGTCCAAGGGACTCTCAAGTGTCTTCTCCAACCCCACAGTTCAAAAGCATCAATTCTTTGGCTCTCAGCTTTCTTTACAGTCCAACTCTCACATCCATACATGACTGCTGGAAAAACCATAGCTTTGACTAGACAGAACTTTCTCAACAACGTAATGTCTCTGCTTTTTAATATGCTATCTAGGTTGGTCATAACTTTCCTTCCAAGGAGTAAGTGTCTTTTAATTTCATGGCTGCAGTCACCATCTGCAGTGATTTTGAAGCCCAAGAAAATAAAGTTTGTGATTGTTTCCATTGTTTCCCCATCTATTTGCCATGAAGTGATGGGACTGGAGCCATGATCTTTGTTTTTTGAATGTTGAGTTTTAAACCAGTTTTTCACTCTCCTCTTTCATTTTCATCAAGAGGCTCTTTAGCTCCTCTTCACTTTCTGCCATAAACATGGTGTCATCTGCATATCTGAGGTTACTGATATTTTTCCCGGCAATCTTGATTCTAGCTTGTGCTTCATTCAGCTCGACATTTCACATGATATACTCTGCATATAAGTTAAATAAGCAGGGTGACAATATATAGCCTTGATGTACTCCTTTCCCGATTTAGAAAAGTCTGTTGTTCCATGTCCGGTTCTAACTCTTGCTTCTTGCCCTGCACACAGATTTCTTAAGAGGCAAGTCAGGTGGTCTGGTATTCCCATCTCTTTCAGAATTTTCCACAGTTTATTGTGATCCACACAGTCAAAGTCTTTGGTATAGTAAAATAAGCAGAAGAAGATGTTTTTCTGGAATTCTCTTGCTTTTTCTATGATCCAATGGATGTTGGCAATTTGATTTCTGATTCCTCTGCCTTTTCTAAATCTAGCTTGAACATCTGGAATTTCTGTTAGTGTACTGTTGAAGCCTAGCTTGGAGAATTTTGAGTGTTACTTTGCTAGCATGTGAGATGAGTGCAATTGTGTGGTAATTTGAACATTCTTTGGCATTGCCTTTCTTTGGGAATGGGATGAAAACTGACATTTTCCAGGCCTGTGGCCACTACTGAGTTTTCCAAATTTGCTGGCTATTGAGTGCAGCACTTTAATAGCATCATCTTTTAGGTTGTGAAATAGCTCTATTGAAATTCCATCTCCTCCGCTAGCTTTGTTCTTAGTGATGCTTCCTAAAGCCTACTTGACTTTGCACTCCAGGATGTCTGGCTCTATGTGAATGACCACACCTTTGTGGTTATCTGGGTCATTAAGATCTCTTTTGTTTAGTTTTTCTGTGTATTCTTGCCACCTCTTCTTAATATCTTCTGCTTCTGTTAGATCCATACCCTGTATGTCCTTTACTGTGCCCATCTTTGCATGAACTGTTCCTTTGGTTTCTCTAACTATATGTATAACTAAATCACCTTGCTGTATACCTCAAACTAACACAATATTGTTAAGCAACTATACTCCAATATAAAATAAAAAATTTTTTAAAAGTAATGAAAAATGTCTATAGTTTGGAAAAGTCCCAAGATGTCTCTTTGAGTCCCATTACTACTATCCTGGTCCAAACCACCATCATCTATAACTGTAATTATTGCAACAGTCTCCTAAACAGCCTCCCTGCAAACTCTTTAGTGGCTTCCCATTGCATTTAGAAGAAAGTCGGAATTCTTCAGTGGTGCATGCAAGCTCCACCTACTTGAACAGAACTGGTCTTGCCCACCTTGACTTTCTTCAACTCTGCCATGCCAGTCATCTTCCTGGTTTATCACCTTTAGCTGACTCTTGTCTCATCCTGCAATACCCTCCTCCCAGTTCTGACTTAATGCCTCTCATCATTCAACTCAAAAGTTATTGTCTCAGGGACACCTTCCTTATCTAGTCACCCTAAAGTAGTCCTTTGGTGGTTATCATATCACATTGTTTTATTTTGTTTTTATAGCATGGATTACTCCAAAATGATCTTCTTTTTCATTTCCTAGTTGACTGTGTCTCTCTTACTAAAACATAACCGCACCAGAGTTAGGGGCTAGAGGGGCTTCTCTGTCTGTTCATTGCTACTTCCTGTCACTGTAATGTTACTAACTATTGTTGAATGAATGAATAAATAACTTGTAATTGGATAGTCTAGTATGAAGGAAAAAGTGCTTTAATGAACTGGGTAGATCTAATCAAACAAAAGCTTGTTTATATAAAAATATAAAAAATATAACTATATGAAAGTCTATTTATGAAAAATGTAACTTATAAAAGTCTAAAACTGAAAAATATTTCAGAAAGAATTGGAAGCTTAAGAAACAGAATAGAACACGTAAAGAGGTGGAAGAAGCAAAGAATGAGGAGCACCAGCCGTAATGGTGGTGACCAATTAGAGCCGGCTAAGTTGAGAATGGCATGTTCCATTGTAGGGCTTTCCCGGTGGCGTTAGTGGTAAAGAACCCGCCTGCCAATGCAGGAAACATAAGAGATACGGGTTTGATGCCTAGGTTGGAAATATCCCCTGGAGAAGGCAACCCACTCTAGCATTCTTGCCTGGAGAATCCCATGGACAGAGGAGACCAGCTGGGTACAGTCCATGGGGTTGCAAAGAGTTGGACACGACTGAAGTGACTTAACACATACAATATTCCAATGTGTGTGTGTGTGTGTGTGTGTGTGTGTGTACCACATCTTCTTTTTCCATTCATCTGTCGGTGGACATCAACATAGGTGGTCCTAGAAATTATCACACAAAGCGAGGTAAGCCAGACAGAGAAAGATAAATATCATATGAAAACTACTTACATGAAGAACCCAAAAAAAGATACAAATGAACTTATTTACAAAACAGAAAGAGACTGGCAGACATAGAAAACAAATTTATGGTTACCAAAGGGGGAAAAAGAGTGGGAAGAGGGATAAATTAAGAGATTAGGATTAACATATGCACACTACCATAGATAAAATAGATAACCAACAAAGACCTACTGTATAGCACAGGGAACTATACACAATATTTTATAATAATCTAACAGGGAAAAAAATCTGAAAAGGAATAAAGAAATATGTATACATATAACCGGATCACTGTGCTATACACCTGAAACCAACATGATATTGTAAATCAACTATACTTTAATTAAAAAAAAAAAGTTAAAAAAAGCACCGGCTATGTTGATGATGTGTAATAAACACTGATGATGGAGAGGAGAGACAGCTGGCCAAGCAGCTTGGATGTCTTGAGATGCAGAGAGCGTAACTTTCTTCCACAAAACCATCACAGGAATGGATGTGTTCCACTCCAGGCTGACAAACAGCTGAGTTCAGTGATTTTGGACTGGAAGGTGACATTGACTCTGTAGGGTGCTGTGGTTTTAGTAAAACTTTACATTACCAATATTCATAGCAAAGTCAAATTCTTGTGAGGATCAGGGCAGGTTGTGGGAGAAGTAGGTGTGAGGAAAGCTTGTGCCCCACGAGAAGGACTAGCCGATCTTCAGCAGCAGTCACTGCTGCCCCATGGGAAGATGGGCCCAGCATCATGAGATCTTTAGACTTTTCTAGAAGACCAGATATTTGAATTTTTATATAAAATTTGTATGAAATTTTCCTACATGTCAATGTTGGCAGGAAATCAATTTACAAAAACACACCATAGGCCAAACAAAAACAGATCTGTAGTTTCAACCTAACCCATACAGAAGCAGTCTGCAACCTCTCATTTATAAGTTCTTTCCTAATATTGTCCTTCTAGAAAAATCCAAGAACCTTCTGAAATAAATAGGTGGAAATTTAAAAATTTTGATTATGGAATGAGCACATTCTTCCTTTAAAGTAATTTTAAAATACAGGGGAGCATAAAAATTTGGAGACAAGATAGTCTGATGTGTTTCCACGTTGGATAATATTCTGGTATATTTCTTCTGTAGTTAAGACTAATGATCACTAATGAAATGCACACATATATGCATATACACATACATATATACACATACATATATACACATGCATATATACATACATAGCCAAGTAGCTTTATGTCCTTCTGTCTCTTTTAGATTATAATATTAAAAAGCATTTTCTTGTTATTTAAATTTCTCAGGAATGTAATTTTTAAAGTCTACTCCATTGTAATTATGGTTGGTCATTTACTTAAAGCTTTCTTCATTTTAGATGCTTAGATCATTTCCTTTTTTTTTTTTTTTTACTATAGCAAGTAACGTGATAATGAATGTCTTTATACCTAAATATTGACATGTATTTCACATTATTGTGTTAAATGTGATAGCTAGAAGTAAAATAATTGGAATGTTGTTGATGACTGAAACCAAATTAATTTTAAAAATTTTGCCACAAAATCCACAGTTTTGAGAATACATAGCATATTCCTATCATTAAAATTGACATAAAGAAACATAATTTCTGCTTGATGTGTTTGTTTAATTACTAGTAAGGGTGATTACCCCCTCAGGGATCACAGCCTTGTCATTGTGAAGGGGCTTGTATAACTCAATGAAGCTATGAGCCATGCCGTGCAGGGCCACCCAAGATGGATGGGTCATAGTGAAGTGTTCTGACAAAATGTGGTCCACTGGAGAAGAAAATGGCCACCCATTCCAATATTCTTGCCTAGAGAACCCCATTGATAGTATGAAAAGGTAAGAAGATATGACACCAGAAGATGTGTCCTGTAGGTTAGAAGGTGTCCAGTTTGCTACTGGGGAAGAGCAGAGGGCAATTACTAATAACTTCAAAAAGAATGAAGTGACTGGGACAAAAGTGGAAATGACCTTCGGTTGTAGATGTGTTTGGTAAAAGTAAAGTCTGATACTGTAAAGAATAATATTGCATAGGAACCTGAAATGTTAGGTCTGTGAATCAAGGTAAATTGAATGTTGTCAAGTAGGAAATGGCAAGATTGAACATTAGCATTTTAGGAATCAGTGAACTAAAATGAATGGAAATAGGTGACTTTAATTCAGATGACCATTATATCTACTACTGTGGGCAAGAATCCCTTAGAAGAAATGGAGCAGTCCTCAGTCCATGAAAGAGTTAGAAAGAATCAGAAACTTGAATGCAACCTCAAAAGTGACACAATAATCTTGTTTCATTTCCAATGTAAACCATTGAACATCACAGTGATCCAAGGTTGTGCCTCAATCACTGATGCCAAAGAAGCTAAAGTTGATCGGTTCTATTAAGACTTATAATGTCTTCTAGACCTAACACCCAAAAAAGATGTCCTTTTCATCACAGGGAACTGGAATGCAAAAGCAGGAAGTCAAGAGATACCTGGAATAATAGGCAAGTTTGGTTTTAGAGTACAAAAAGAAAAGCAGGGCAAAAGCTAAGAGCATTTTGTCAAAAGAACATGCTGGTCATAGCAAACTCTGTTTTCTAACAATCCAAGAGGCGACTCTACACATTTTTATCACTAGATGATCAGTACTGAAATCAGATTGATTATGTGCTTTATAGCCAAAGATGGAGAAGTTCTATACAGTCAGCAAAAACAAGAACTGGAGACTGAATGCAGAGTTCCAGAGAATAGCAAGGAAAGAAAAGGCCTTCTTAAATGAACAATGCAAAGAAATAGAGGAAAACAATAGAATGGTAAAGACTAGAGCTCATTTCAAGAAAACTGGAGATATCAAGGAAATATTTCATACAAGGATGGGTACAATAAAGGACAGAAACAGTAAGAGCCTAACAGAAGCAGAAGAGATTAAGAAGAGGTGGCAAGAATACACAGAGAAACTATACAAAAGAGGTCTTAATGACCCAGATAACCAAGATAGTGTGGTCATGCACCTAGAGCTGGACACCCTGGAGTGTGAAGTCAAGAGGACCTTGGGAAGCATCACTATGAACAAAGCTGGTGGAGGTGATGGAATACCAGCTGATCTATTTCAAATCTTAAAAGATGATCCTGTTAAGGTGCTGCACTCAATATATCAGCAATTTGGCAAACTCAGCAATGGCCACAGGACTGGAAAAGGTCAGTTTCATTCCAATCCCAAAGAACGGCAATGCCAAAGAATGTTCAAACAATCATAAAATTGAACTCATTTCACATGATAGCAAGATGATGTTCAAGACCTTCAATGTAAGCTTCAGTTTATGAAAGAAGTGCTGATTATTCTCCTATTTAAAAGCTCTGTCACTCTAGAAAAATATGATGTAAGGAGCACTCTTGCAGCCCACATCACAGAAGCCTGGCTTCTGGCGCCCCCTCCATGGGCTGGTGTGTCCAGATTGCTTTCTGTGTGAGTGTGTGGGTAACATACTGCAAGCTGAGCAGCTAGGATGATGCAACATTGTAATTAGAGTCTGGAATTACAGGAATATTGAAAACATGATTTGCAATTTTTACTCTGAAACTGAGGGCTTTTCAATTTTTATTGAGCTTATTATTCTACAACTGCTCTCACTGAAAAACCTTTCTTGTTTCTCTTTTTGCTCTGTAACAAATTACCTCTGATTAATCTTGCAGTTTTTTACGTGAGCAGAATTTGAGCAGAAAAAACAGTTTGTGTTAATCAGTTGTGAATTGTTCATATTAATTGATTAAACCACCCTAAAGTCATTCCTTTTTGGAATCTAAAGAAGGTTAATATTTTGAATTGATTATTATGTTGCCATTCTACAGCTGTGAGAAGTATTTCTTACTGCAGATGCTTGTATGAAAATGCAGTAGAGTTTGCTTCACAGATAAGAAAAAACAGAAGTTCTCCCATACAATGGGAAAATGAGGGGAGTCCTATGGTTTAGAAGGATAGCAACATGTTTTTCAATGATGTAAAATAACAAGATGTCTGATGTTTTGTGTTCCAAAGCCTAGCCAGTGGTGCTCAAGTTTTCCCCTTGAGCCACTGGCAAGTTACAAGGATTCCTGATAGACAAGCTTTGCATGATAGTGTGCTTACTCACTCAAGCATAGAATAATTGCATTAGTTAGCATTTCCTGGTTCTTAAAAAGGTAAAACATGCAAACCAAATCTGAGATGCTTTCAGAACCATGCAGGTTTTTTTTTTTTTTTATCATAGCCAAACATCTTTTAACTAATATCTTAATGGATATTTTAAGTAAAATTGTATTAGTATCTTTTAATGAAGATATATTTGGAGACATTAGCTTTGGTCAGATGGTTGGATACTCAAGTCATGTTTTGGAATTCTTTGTGATTGTGGGCAAGTTAGTGCATCTCAGGGGCTGAACTGTACAAAGAAGGGAGCAATAGCTAACAGCAGTGTGGTTGTGTGAATTAAGTGAGCTATAGGATATAAACTTCTTGGTTCAGTGTTTGGAATGTAGAAATAATGAATAAATGAATTTACTCAACAGTGTTTACTGGGGACTTATTATGTGCCAATAATTGTTCTAGACCCAAACTGTCTAATATGGTAGCCTCTGACTTCATGTGGTTATTGAGCACTTGAAGGTGGTTGGTTTAAATGGAAGTGTGTGTAAGTAAAAATACACGCTGGTTTTCAAAGCTTTGGAACAAATAAACAAAAGAATGTAACCTGTCAGCTTAACATTTTTATATTGATTAAATGTTGCTATGACATGATAAATTAATATACCATGAAAATTACTTTTATATGTTTATTTTTAAAATATGGCTACTGAGACATATATAGCTACATATGTGGTTCACATTACACTTCTAGTGGACAGTTCTGGTCTAGATGCTGAGGAAAAAGTGAAAACAAGAAAAACAAGCCAATAACCAGAAAAGGGCTCTTACAGAGTTTAGATATCAGGAAGGGAGAGTGTGCGTGCTAAGTCGTTTCAGTCATGTTCGACTCTTTGCAACCCTGTGGACTGTAGCCCGCCAGGTTCCTCTGTCTGTGGGATTCTCCAGGCAAGAGTACTGGAGTGGGTTGTCATTCCCTTCTCCAGGGGATCTTTCTGACCCAGGGATCAAACCTGAGTCTCTTATGTCTCCTGTATTGGTAGGCAGGTTCCTTATCGCTACTGCCACAGGTATCAGGAAGAAGAGATAGATAATATAAAGTGAACAAATAAATACTGTTGATCCTCATTATTCATGGTTTTCTGTGAATTTAGCTGCTTGCTAAAAATATGTGTAACCCCCTAAATCAGTGTTTGTAGTATTTTTACAGTCATTCACAGGTATGTGCTGTGGTAAGAAATTTGAGTCACTGTGTAAGCATGTTCTCAGCTGAAGCCAGTCAAGGCATCGCTCTTCCTGTTTCTGCTCTTATTCTAAAAACAAGTATCCTGTTCATGGACTATTTAGTGCCGTGATTTGCACATTTCTTGTTTGTTTTTTAAGCGGCTGATTTTGCTGTTTCCAATGACCCCTCAGGATAGTGTTGAAGTACTGTCTAGTCTTCCTAAGCTTGAGAAAGTTATGATGTGCCTCATGGAGAAAATATGTGAGTTAGATAAGCTTTGTTTAGACACAGTCGTTGGATGTGAGTTCAATGTTAACAAATCAGCAGTGTGTATTAAATACAGTGTCTTTGAACAGAAACATTCATAAAACAAATTGTATATTGATAGGAGGTGAACATTTTGTGTTCAGAAGCTCACAGGAACTTAACCTTGTATTTCCCTCAGGAGTATTGGTTCAGTATTTGCTAATTCAGTATCTACAGTGATTTTATGAAGCATGATTGCCATAAACAGCAGGAATTGGCTGTGAAATAATACAGTCAATGTCAGGCAGTGATCGGCTTCCCTGGTAGCTCAGATGGCAAATAATCCACCTGCAATGCAGGCAACCCAGATTTGATCCCTGGGTGGGAAAGATACCCTGGAGAAGGGAATGGCTATCCAGTCCAATATTCTTGCCTGGAGAATTTCATGGACAGAGGAGACTGGTGGGTGGGCTACAGTCCACGGGGTCACAAAGAATCAGTCATGACTGAGCAAGTATGCGTTCACTTTTCACTTTCAGGCAGTGATAAATGCTGTGTGGGGTATGAGGATCGAGAGGGTTATATGTGATAGGGCTGGAAGAATTACTGATTTGGAAAAGACTGAGCAGAAAATCTCTCCAAGGTTGTAGAATTTGAGAACAGTACCAGAAGGTGAACGTGAAGGCTTCTGAAAGCCAGATCCTATAGGACTTTAGGCCATGATAAGGACTTGGGGTTTTATTCCATGGGTGATTGGAAAGATTGGAAGATTTCTGAAGGTATGGTCAGTTTCTATTACATTTTAAAGGGCCGTTCAGGATTCTGTGAGGAGAATAAAGTTGTCAGGGTAAAAAGAGGGGCAAGTTAGGCGGCTACCGCGTAGTTCAGGTGAGAGGTGGTGATGGCTTGGAGCCCAAACTGGCTCGTAGCACACTTCAGCTGTTTCCCTCATTTCCTGTCATATTTGCCCAGAATGCTAGGCGTGCTTCTTTCTCTTGGTTGCCTAGTTGTCCCTGTCTTAGTTTTGGTTCCTTTCAAAGCTGATCATCTGTTAAGAACTACTGTGCAGTTTCTCTACTGGAAGTGATCCCAGGAGGCAGGAGCGAGGCACAAGGAGAGTGGGACAAGGTAGAAAGTACAATCAGCTCAGGGTGTATCTTTGGGCTGATTACTGCTCTGAGCAGCTGGGGCTCAAGCCCTCTCAGGGCTTCTAAGAAGTCCTCAAAATTAGCTTGGGGGTTGCAGCTGCTTGCCATAGGAGACTGGGGCAACCTCCTTCCCCACTGACTGAAGGCTGTCCTTGGGGACATTAACTGTCTGCACTTCTGGGCTGTCCTGGGCACACTGAGTGTGCTCCTGTGGCTTCAGGGAAAGCCCGAGGCAGCGAAGTGGGGAGGCATAGTCAGCACATGAGCAGGGATATTAGCCACAGGCATGCGGCTCAGATCATCTCAGTATGACTACAATGGTTGGTGGGTCAAGTGGAGGGGACAAGGGACACAAAAACCTCTAGTCCACCCTCCAATTCCTTGCTGACAGTTTAATCTACCTACAGACTTTGGCATACCTCACCTTGGAAGCGTGTTTAGCACTTTCACTCCCAGGAAACTGGGTTCTGTACCAGATAGACTACCTGAGACCCTGGTGCTATCCTCATCCTGCTGCAGGGTGAGTACTGCTCCTTCCAAGGAACTCTCTTAGGTATTTGCTGCCATAATGGATCCTGGCTGGGCATGATGATTTTAACTACAGGCTAGCTTCCTTGGGCACCAGACCTATTGCTGAGTTAGTTCCAGTGCCAGTATTTGTTAGATGCTGACCTTGTAAGAGGCACAGAATCTCTGTTAACATCATTCTCTTTAATTAAAAAAGAAATGAAAATAGGACTTCCCTTATAAAGCTGTTGTGGGAATTAAATGAAGTGAAGCAATAAAACTCTTAGCCCAGCACCTGGTGCATAGTTAGGCTCAGTGTATGTTAGTGGTTACTGTTATCCCAAATGCTTCTGCTTTTTCCTTAGTGATCATTGCAAAGAAAAAGAGGAAAACAATAGAATGGGAAAGACTAGAGATATCTTCAAGAAAATTAGAGATACCAAGGGAATGTTTCATGCAATGATGGGCTCAATAAAGGACAGAAATGATATGGACCTAACAGAAGCAGAAGATATTAAGAAGAGGTGGCAAGAATACACAGAAGAACTATACAAAAAAGATCTTCATGACCCAGATAACCATGATGGTGTGATCACTCACCTAGAGCCAGACATTCCTGAAATGCGAAGTCAAGTGGGCCTTAGGAAGCATCACTACAAACAACGCTAGTGGAGGTGATGGAATTCCAGTTGAGCTATTTCAAATCCTAAAAGATGATGTTGTGGAAGTGCTGCACTCAATATGCCAGCAAATTTGGAAAACTCAGCAGTGGCCTCAGGACTGGAAAAGGTCTGTTTTCATTCCAATCCCAAAGAGAGGCAATGCCAGAGAATGTTCAAACTACCACACAATTGCACTTGTCTCACACTCTAGCAAAGTAATGGTCAAAATTCTCCAAGCCAGGGTTCAACAGTACATGAACCATCAACTTCCAGATGTACAAGCTGTATTTAGAAAAGGCAGAGGAACCAGAGATCAAATTGCCAACATCCATTGGATCATCAAAAAAGTAAGAGAGTTCCAGAAAAATATCTACTTCTGCTTTATTGACTGTGCCAAAGCCTTTGACTGTGTGGATCACAACAAACTGTGGAAAATTCTTCAAGAGATGGGAGTACCAGACTACCTCACCTGCCTCCTGAGAAATCTGTATGCAGGTCAAGAAGCAACAGTTAGAACTGGACATGGAACAACAGACTAATTTCAAATCGGGAAAGGAGCACGTCAAGGCTGTATATTGTCACTCTGTTTATTTAACTTATATGCAGAGTACATTGTGAGAAATGCCGGGATGGATGAAGCACAAGCTGGAATCAAGATAGCTGGGAGAAATATCAATAACCTCAGATATGAAGATGACACCACCCTTATGGCAGAAACTGAAGAAGAACTAAAGAGCCTCATGATGAAAGTGAAAGAGGAGAATGAAAAAGTTGGCTTAAAACTTAACATTCAGAAAACTAAGGTCATGAAATCTGATCCCATCACTTCATGGCAAATAGATGGGGAAACAATGGAAACAATTACAGACTTTATTTTCTTGGGTTCCAAAATCACTGCAGATGGTAACTGCAGCTTTGAAATTAAAAGACAATTGCTCCTTGGAATAAAAGTTATGACAAACCTAGACAGCATATTAAAAAGCAGAGACATTACTTTGCCAACAAATGTCCATCTAGTCAAAGTCATGGTTTTTCATGTAGTCAGGTATGGATGTGAGAGTTGGACTATAAAGAAAACTGAATGCTGAAGAATTGATGCCTTTGTACTGTGGTGTTGGAGAAGACTCTTGAGAGTCCCATGAACTGCAAGGAGATCCAGCCAATCCATCCTAAAGGAAATCAGTCCTGAATATTCATTGGAAGGACTGATGCTGAAGCTGAAGCTCCGATACTTTGGCCACCTGATGGGAAGACCTGACTCATTAGAAAAGACCCTGATGTGGTATTGAAGGCAGGAGGATGAGGGGATGACAGAGGAAGAGATAGTTGGATGGTATCACCGACTCAGTGGACCTGTGTTTGAATAAAGTCCAGGAGTTGGTGATGGACAAGGAAGCCTGGTGTGTTGCAGCGCATGGGGTCATAAAGAGTCAGACACAATTGAGCGACTGAACTGAACTGAACTTTTCCCCATCACCATTTTTCACTTAGTTCTCCTTTCCACTGGCCATGGTGTGAAGTCTGAGGTGCTCATCAATTCTGGTAATGCTGTTACCAATAGATTTGCAAGCCTCTAGAGTCAGGACTCTGATCCTGGTTTTTTTCTGACCAAGAACATTAGTTTTAAGGATCTTCATCTATGATGCTCTCTCATGAATAGATCCTGAATTAAATCTCACTTTCTAGTCATGATGTAGTCTATTTTATTCATGGATTTCTAATTTATGTAAGGGCTTTTGTTAGATTCTTAGTGATAATTTTGTTTATCGAGTTGTTGTTGCTATAGACATTATTTTTAGTTTCACGTTTTAATTTTAATGAATAGTTTGTTTTGATCTTTTTCTTTAAAGGGGATAGGAATAGCAGAGAAAGGGGAATAGTTCTGAGTGTAAACAATAGAAACTGGATGCCTTTTATACTCAGGTTAATTCTGCATAGTCTTTCTATAAACCTAAAGAAGATGCTCTGAGTTCTTTACAGAGCCTTGCTTCAAAATTTATCTTGGAAAGACTGCTGCTGCTGCTAAGTCACTTCAGTCGTGTCCGACTCTGTGCGACCCCATACACGGCAGCCCACCAGGCTCCCCTCTCCCTGCAATTCTCCAGGCAAGAACACTGGAGTGGATTGGAAAGACTGATAGAGCAAGCTAAATTTCTATCAGGATAATTTAGGAGACTGAAGGCTATGTTTCTTTTGCAGGAGAGCAATGATATCAGTTCTATTGAGAATCTAAGAGTATGCCTGAAATAAACCTGCTTTCTGTGCTAGTTTTGAGAATGTTTCAAGCTTTTATGAGAGTATTTCATATGCTGAACTCTTTCTTTTTTTTTGCTGAACTCTTTGAATTCCCTCTGTGGTGAGTCACGTCTAGCATTTGAATGAAAGAGGAGGACACGAAAGCGAATAAAATACAGCTTCTTATCTCAAGAGGCTTTTAGACTAGAGGGGACCTTCCATACATAATATATAAACAAATATGTGAAGTGTTATGAAAAAGTACAAGAGATAATGGTGATGTTCTTTCATTTATTTTATTAGTAGAAGTTTTCATGGAATAAGTCACATTTGAGCCATCATTGTGGCTAGGTGGGATTTTGGTACAAAGAGTTAAAAAGTAAAAGCAGACCCATGGGTATTAGAGGATAAAGAAATAGTTTGAGCAAAAGCAGAGGTATCAGAGTATATTGTATTGCAAATAGACCAATTGGACTGAAATATAAACTGCCTGGGGGTATCATGTTGAAATTTCTTCATTTCCATCTTCATGACTTCTTTATTTATTGGAAAAGGAATGTTAAATTTCCTATAATCCTAAAAAATAAGCAATGTATACACTTTATTCTCAATGGAGGTGTCTAAGGAACATGCTGTCACCTAAGTTAAAGTACATTTTCTACCTATTTCCTTGATCTTTTTTTTTTTTTTTTTCATGTTGGGAAACTTTTATTTTCATGTATTTGGTCTTTGTGAAATTTTTAATGTTATTCATAGTATAGTTTCATTGAGAGAACTGTAGATATTATTAATATTAACACTAAGCTTTACAAGTGACTACTAAAGTGAAAAATCAGGGGAAGTTTGTTGATTAAGGATCTACTTATTCTTTTAATTTCCTACTCAGATTTACTTGACACAGTCTCATTAGTAACATTGTGGCATGAAAATATATCAACTTAGATTAAATTTTACCTCTGCTAACAGACTGGTTCCAAATAGGAAAAGGAGTACGTCAAGGTTGTATACCGTCACCCTGCTTATTTAACTTATACACAGAGTACATCATGAAAAACGCTGGACTGGAGGAAGCACAAGCTGGAATCAAGATTGCCGGGAGAAATATCAATAACCTCAGATATGCAGATGACACCACCCTTATGGCAGAAAGTGAAGAGGAACTAAAAAGTCTCTTGATGAAAGTGAAAGAGCAGAGTGAAAAAGTTGGCTTAAAGCTCAACATTCAGAAAACTAAGATCATGGCATCTGGTCCCATCACTTCATGGCAAATAGATGGGGAAACAGTGGAAACAGCATCAGACTTTATTTTTTTTTTTGGCTCCAAAATCACTGCAGATGGTGATTGCAGCCATGAAATTAAAAGATGCTTACTCCTTGGAAGGAAAGTTATGACCAACCTAGATAGCATATTAAAAAGCAGAGACATTACTCTGCCAACAAAGGTCCGTCTGGTCAAGGCTATGGTTTTTCCAGTGGTCATGTATGGATGTGAGAGCTGGACTGTGAAGAAAGCTGAGCACGGAAGAATTGATGCTTTTGAACTGTGGTGTTGGAGAAGACTCTTGAGAGTCCCTTGGACTGCAAGGAGATCCAACTAGTCCATCCTAAAGGAGATCAGTCCTGGGTGTTCACTGGAAGGACTGATGCTGAAGCTGAAGCTCCAATACTTTGGCCACTTCATATAAAGAGTTTACTCATTGGAAAAGACCCTGATGCTGGGAGGGATTGGGGGCAGGAGGAGAAGGGGACGACAGAAGATGAGATGGCTGGATGGCATCACCGACTCAATGGACATGAGTTTGAGTAAACTCCGGGAGTTGGTGATGGATAGGGAGGCCTGTGTGTGCTGCGATTCATGGGGTCGCAAAGAGTCAGACACGACTGAGCGACTGAACGACTGAACTGAACTGAACTGAACCAGATGTATAACCTTGGACACATTTCTCAACCTCTCTGCCCCTCTATTTATTTATGTGTAAGATGGGGATGACAAATACAGACACATGGCAAGAGTTAGGTGGAATATGTTGACTGTCTCGTCTCAGCTATAATGCAATGCAAGCTTGAGAACACCATATGATCTACTTTGTGATGAGTTGTCTAAATGCTTTCATGTCCTGCTGAAAAAGAGGTATTTTGTGCTGTGGGCAGACCAGTACAGATGTCCCTAGATAATAACATAACACAGGGAGTCTGGCTTACTGGGGAATGCTGAAGTGCACCAGGCACCTCTGTTCTTAATGGCCTTGACCTCTTATCAATCACACTCTCAGAACTCGTGCTGTCTTCTCAATACTGACTCACTGATTTCCCTCTAAAAAATGTGAAGGTGACTTCTTACTTTATATCTCAATCGTCTTTGACTTTTTTTGGTTTTGAATATACTTTTTCCATCTCAGAGTTCTCACTATTGGATCAACCGAAACCAGCTGTTTCCCATTCCTGATATTGTCTATTGTTCTACGTGGTGGTAACTTTTCTGCTTCCAACAAAGCAGGAAGCAAATGAAGTTGCAAGAAATACATATAGCTCACTATCTGGCTCAAAATTTGACCTGGCAGCAGATCACCTGGGAGTTGCCAAGTCAAATGCAATAGAGAATGTGTGATGTGATTAAATGAAATATCAAGGTTCCTCTTGCTGACCACATCTCCTCATTTAGGGGCAACTAGAGTTTTAGGCAACTTCGTGGGGCAGCAGAGAAATCAGATGATCACAGCAGAGGTCCTCTCAGAGTCTCTGTCCCTGCTTTCCAACTGTCTACTTTTCTCTTCCACTTGAAGTTGCTCTGCTAGCTTGTCCCCCGCTAAACACTTCATTTTCCCCCAAAGTCTGTGACTCCTCTAATCTTTCCTATCTCTCACCCATAACCATCCACATAAAATTTAAAATCAGAGTCTTTGGAATCAATCTTGAGCCTCCTACCTTCTTTTTCTAATTATAATTTATCACAAAGTTTGGTCAGTCTACTTTCAAAGTCATCTGCCCATTTCCTCAACCATAGCCCTCATCCCAGTAACCATCATCTCTCATCTGGATATCAAAATCGTCCCCTAACTGTTTTCCCTATGGTCCTTCATGGTAGTTTGTTCCCATCTCCAACACATTCATCACACCACATGAACATGAGCTTTAAAAAATTCAGTCTTATCAGATTCCTCTTTTGCTAAAAGCCCTTTAATGGCTTTACACTGCTTTTAGAATAAAATTCGCCTTTCTTACCTTGTATTACCTGTATTACTACCTCCTACCCATTCTCCCAGGTGCCTTTCCTTTTACTCCCCCCATGGCTGTCTTTGTCCAGTCATTCAAGTAGTGTCTCCTGTCTCCTTCTGATTCTTTAGTTTGCTAAGCTCTCCTTGCCTTCCACCTACAGCAAGGCTCTTCTTCCACCATCAAATAGATTGTTTCTCCTTACCAGTCATGTCTCAATGCTAAACATAACCCATCATGGCTTAATGCACAGTAACCCCCATCCCTTGTTGTTATTTTTTAATAGCACAGTGGTTTCCATGATATATGTATGTATATATATATATTTATATAGTGCATGTATATTTTGTAGTTTACTCATTTAATATTTATATCCCATACTAGAGAGAAAGAGGAGAGTGAAAAAGTTGGCTTAAAACTTAACATTCAGAAAACTAAGATCATGGCATCTGGTCCCATCACTTCATGGCAAATAGATGGGGAAACAGTGGAAACAGTGACAGACTTTATTTTCTTGGGCTCCAAAATCACTGCAGATGGTGACTGCAGCCATGAAATCAAAAGATGCTTGCTCCTTAGAAGAAAAGTTATGACAAACCTAGACAGTAAATTAAAAAACAGAGACATTACTTTGCCAACAAAGGTCCGTCTAGTCAAAGCTATGGTTTTTCCGGTAGTCACATATGGATATGAGAGTTGGACTATAAAGAAAGCTGAGCGCCAAAGAATTGATGCTTTCAAACTGTGGTGTTGGAGAAGACTCTTGAGAGTCCCATGGACTGCAAGGAGATCCAACAAGTCAATCCTAAAAGAAATCAGTTCTGAATATTCATTGGAAGGACTGATGCTGAAGCTGAAACTCCAATTCTTTGGCCACCTGATGGGAAGAACTGACTCATTTGAAAAGACCCTGATGCTGGGAAACATTGAAGGCAGGAGGAGAAGGGGATGACAGAGGATGAGATGGTTGGATGACTTTACTGACTCAATGGACATGAGTTTGGGTAAACTCCAGGAGTTGGCAATGGACAGGGAGGGCTGGCGTGCTGCAGTCCATGGGGTCGCAAACAGTTGGACACAATGAAGTGACTGAATTGAACTGAGAGAGTAAGACCCTTGAAAGCAGATATAAAGCCTCTAGCACTGTGCACTCATAGGTGCTTTGAATATTTAGTTTGAATTGATAAACAGAATGAATACCAATATGGAGAGTGAATTCTGAATAGGCATGAAGCTAGAAAATGCTTTGTTTCTGTGTCAACCATACAGAGAGGTCACATTGATCTTTTATGTGAATCCTTTTGTTTCATTTAATAAAAGTTTTTTTTGTCAGTAAAAGGCGATGAGGGTATTACTTTTCTTTTAAAAATCTTTAAGGAGCAATGTTGTTCCACAAAGCCGGGCTAGTGGGGAGGATTATTCCCAATGCCAGGATCTGAGTTGCCACCCCTCTCCCAACACACATTTCAAATAGAAATAAGTGTCTTTGTTCTCTTCAGAATCACATTCTCAGTGAGCCAAAGTCCTTAATATCTCAGTAAATACCAGGCCTTGGCCCTGGTCTCTCCATAGGTGAGTTTGGAGTCATATCTTTAGGCCATCTCTGTCCACAAGCTGGCCAAATCCAACTGATTTGGGGAACATTTTCCTGTTGGGAGCTCAGGAGAACCTTTTGTTTAGATTTAGCAAGGTCATCCTACATGTAATAGCATTTAGTTTATACAGTTTTGCACATAATGCTGAATTTGTCATCTGATCGGAGGGATTTAGTTCATAGGACATTTTAAATGCTCAGAGTCCTGAGTCTAATGGACAAAAAGTAGATGCTGGCTAGGATTGTGCCCAAGGACAGAGACAGAATCTAACAATATATTTACTATGTTACCTGTCTAGGACAAATGTCACTCATATGTTAAGAATTACACAGCAAATCACCTGAGCTTCTTAATCTAGGTGTCTTGTACAACCTGGGGATTGTTCTCAAAGTGGGCATAGTCTGCAAGTCATCCTTATCAAGAAGATGCAAATGTAAGCGTCAGTGATACAAAGAGAGCAGAATTCAGAGAAAGCTGGATACAAGCTCAATAAACTCAAAGAAGCCAAAGTAATGGGCTCATGCAAAAATGAAAAGAAGTCATCCCATGGCCAAAAGTTATTGATGGAGAGTAATACTAGGTAGTGACTTTCCAAAAAGTTTGACTGTGGTCCTCAATAACAAATGCAGCAATTTTTATAAGGAATATTTACCCATAGTGTGGTTGTACTTTTACCTTTTCTTTCCCTCCTTTCCTTTTCTTCCTTTTCTCCATCCCCATGCCTTCTTTCCAAAATAGCTCATCTCAATCCACTGGGCTAATTTCTTGACACTCTGATGGGTATTGACTTGCAGTTACCAGAACAAACAAACAAAGAAACAAAAAAACTTGAACAAAAGAAAAGACTAGCAATCAATCAATCAAGAAACAAGCTTTGTTGTAGAACATTCTGGAGAGTACCAGAGTCAACCCCCCCAATGTAATGGTTCTATATTGAAGTGAACTTTGAGCAAGCACATCAGCAAAGATAGAATTTTCTGCAAATATTGTAAGTGTCCTGATGCAGGCAAGGAATCAATAACCCAGCACTGAGTGGTGTGAGACGAGAGCCTTGTGGGCCACAGACTATTAGATCAATAGAAATTAATCAACACAAGAAGGAAGCATGTATTGCACCAGAATAAGTGGTTAACAGTGTAAATGTGTTCCTTAGCGAGGAGTTAATATCAGAAGTCCATTTATTCTTTTATTTGTTTATTCAACCAATATTTTTGAAAGATCCTGATCATATGTGGGAGCAAGACACACCCTGTGCCTTTAAAGAACTTCATAGTGAACCTGCTGTTTATGGTTTGCTAGATATGATATGACAATTAATGTATAATCATATGTAATATAACAAATTGAATGGAAAGAAAAAAAAGCATATAATCCACATTTCACATCACAGCTTTAGTTGTTTTCAGTTAACCCTTCTTGCTAACTGGGTTATCTTTAGGAATTGTATATAGATACTTAGACAATGTGGCCATCAAATCACAATTTCAGGCAAGAGGCTTGTATTTAAGGGTGGAGAGCTCGAGTGAGTAAAACCTTTAAAATAAAGTTGATTTAAAAGGATATTTATTTTTTTGAGTATTAATTATTACACTTGCGTGTATTGAATGCATACTTTAAAAAGATACTTTCCCTATGAGATTGTCATACTAATGTTGAGTTTCAGAGTACACTTGTAAGTTTCAATTTAGAAATCCATTAGGTGTTGCCTTTTATTGATTTTTAATTTGGTTAATGTTTTTACCTACCTCCAACTAATTATAAACTCTTTAACGATAGAATTTTACTCTCTATATATTTCTTAAATGAGTGTGGGATGTAAAATAAGTATTAAAGTTATGAGCTCATGAGATTATTACCATGGAAAATTGTCCTCCTTCCTGAAAATAAGAGGTAGAGTCATGACTTATAAGAATGTAAGGGTAAGAAAGTCATACTTCTATCTGTGATATAGTTTTTTTTTTTCCTAAATATCCTGGTCCTCGTTAGTGGGGATGGAACTTACCCTCCAGTAGCCATAGCTACCTGGGGCCTAAGTAACCAAGAGTGTGTGAAGTCTGTTGCTGCTTTTCTCAGGCTGCCATAATAAATTACCACAAACTAGATTGCTTAAACTGCACAGATTTATTTTCTCATATTTATGCCATTCCTTCCTCATAGTTTTGAGAGTTTGCTGGCAGTTTTTGGTGTTTCTTGCCTCATTGATGATCCTCGTCTTCCTGCATCTTCATATCATCTTTCTTCTCTGTATGTCTGTCTTTGTTTTCAAATTTCCCCATTTATAAAAGAACACAGTCTGTTAGGTTAGGGTCCACTCTTACTGCCTCATCTTAACTTGATCAGATGTAAATAAGATCACACTCACAGGTAGGGGGTTAGGACTTGCCATCTTTTGAGGGGACATAATTCAGTCCCAAAAGACTATATTGTGAGATCTTTGATTTTATTGAGAACATCACCTAAACCATGTCAAGAGAGTTAGACAACATCCTTGTCCATGCCTGACTTAGAGAGATATTTACCCACTTTTCCTGTGAACTCTAAAGGCTCCTCCCAATTCCTGCTGCTATTTTGTCGAGGGATTTTGTCAGCTTGATTATTATACCATGCAAAGTACCATCGAATAGACCATTTCTATATTCCCAGTAACCCCATTGTTGTGCATCAAGCATCTTAAATCCCCTAGATTTTATTGTTACATGTACCCTTTGTTATAGGTGGGGAATCATAAGGAAAACTGCCTTGGAGATTTCACAGTTATTTGGAAACAGCCGAAAAAATGGGATATCTATTTCAATATATGAAAAATATCCAGCAAGCTGAGACTAGATTTTTCTTGAGAATCCCCCAACTAAGCAAGAAAACTCAGAAGTGTTACTTTTTCTGTTCACTTGAGCTCTAGCAACCATAACATCCCTCACATGGCTAATACACAAAATATCTAGTATCTGAGGATGTTAACAACTGTTCTACTACAAATGTATGCACTTTGAGGATTTTTCCCAGAAGCAATGATGTACAGACTAGGTTTATTCTAGTCTCCAAGCCCACATTTTGCTTGTGACTAAGGACAAGCTGGTTAAGAAGATGAAATGGTGGCATGTTAACTGACTCACATGGGTATGAGTCTCACTTGTGATGAATGCTAAATCCTGCTAATGCGAACACCAGAGGATGTCACCCAAGCTCAGATAAGGTATTGTTCATTGACGAGATGGCCAACTGGAAGTGTCTCCTGTAAAGATACCAGAAAAGGCCAGGTGTTCACATCATGATAAGAGATTTTAGAGGGATGGAGTGAGAGAAAGAAAAAGGAATCTTCACATCAGGTACGAGTTCAGTGATTATTACATTTTTCTGTATATCTTTTCTTCAAAAATAGTTCAGTATTTTAGACAGAAATACATTCTGTCTGAAAATACATAATTTGGCTGCTGAAGTATTTTCTAGGTAGTTTTGAGGAAATACATTTGTATAGATATAAAATGATGACAGTATTTGTATCATCTTAATATCAATACATATAGCATGCTGGTTAAGAGCATGAAATCTGAAACCAGAATGTGTGGGTTTGACTACTAACCTTGTACTAAACTAGTCAGCAAAGCAGCAACAGGTGTTACAGGCAAATAAGAGTGTCCAGTGGGTTACTCACTGAGAAATAACTCCTGAGGAAGTATTTTTTTTTTTTTCTCATGAAAGTGCCTTTTGATTGACTGCTGTTGCAGCTGCTCGTTTTACTCAAGTGTTCAAGACACTTCCCTAACACGAATTCCAGGTCACCAAGGCTGTCCCCTGTCATTTGTGCTTTGTGAATAAAAAGTCACATTAAAAAAAAAAATCCTTGGTAGTTGTGAACACTGAGGAAGGCACTTAACTACACTTTGAACTTTGTTCCCCTCTTTGTAAAATGAGTCTAAAAATAGGCCTATCTCATACATCCACTGTGATAGCTAAATTATTTAATATACTGAGACTTAAATGACTTTAATACTTAGAACAGTGTCTAGCAAAGAAGAAAAGTGAACGGATAGTCAGTCTTGTCCACTGTTTGTGACCCCATGGACTATAGAGTCCATGGAATTCTCCAGGCCAGAATACTGGAGTGGGTAACTGTTCTCTTCTCCAGGGGATCTTCCCAACCCGGGGATCAAACCTAGGTCTCCCTCATTGCAGGCTGTTTCTTTACCAGTTGAGCCACAAGGGAAGTGGTATATAATTAATATTCTCTGTGTGCAGTCTGGACTTCCCAGGCAGCTCTGTGGTGAAGAATCTGCCTGTCAATGCAGGGATGTGTGTTCTGTCCCTGTGTCAGGAAGATTCCCTGGAGCAGGAAATGGCAACCCACTCCAGTATTCTTGCCTGGGAAATCCCATGGACAGAGGAGCCTGGTGGGCTACAGTCCTTCAGCTTGCAAAGATTCAGGCTTGACTTAGCAACTGAGCAGCAGCAGAGAAGTGTCCAGTCTGTATTAAATATTAAAAAAATTTCAAGAAAGCTATGTGTTTTGAATTTTTATTTTAGGGAAATTATATCATAATTTGAGAATCCATTAAACTAAAACACATGTGATAGATGACAATACAATAGAGTATGTCATTATATCCCAAGTGTTGTATATTGTTTTCAAGGATCAGCACAACCTTTCTCCTATTCTCTCCCATTCTTCTCTGCAATGTGCCTTTGTGACTTGCTCTATCACGAGTTGGAGACTATTTCCCCTGACCTCTGAGTCTGGACTCACTGTATGCCTTATTTGGACCAACAGAGTAAAGTGGAGGTGATGCTATACTGAGTCCCAGAGTTTACCTCTCCAGAGACTTGCAACTTCTGCCCTGACACTCTTGGAACTCTGCCCTAGGACTAGGGCAAAAAAAAGTTGGTCTAACATACTGGAAGATAAAAGGCCCATGGAGGAAAATGAAGGCGTGCTAATCCACACCAGTACCATTTGTCAGACAGTAGGTGAGGTTTTCCTAGAGCCTCCTGTGAGGCTGACACTCAAGGTGATGCTTCACATGAGTGAGCACAGCTGAGAAACTGCCCAGTCAACCTGCAAAATCATGGCAGGCAGAAACTTGCTACTGTAAGATACTGAGTTTAGGAGTAGTTTATTATACATCAATGAAACTTTTAGTGATGCAGAGTACAATGCAGTTGCTTTTTAGGGGTTTAAAGAAAGGCACTGGGCCTGTGGGGTGACTAGGAAAGGCTCATCAAAAAAATGTGATATTTTAACGGGCCTTGGAAGATGTCTTAATCAGTTTGTGCAGCTATAATAAAATAGCACACACAGGGCTAGCTTATAAATAACAGGAATACATTTCTCCCAGTTCTGAGGCTGGGACACCTAGGACTCAGGTGCTAGCATGGTCGGGTGATGACCTTCTTCCTGGTTAATAGCCAGGCTCTTCTTACCATGTCTTTACATGGTGGGAGGGTTAGAGGTCCGTCTGGAAGCTTGTTATGTTGTTTTAGTTTAGTCACTAAGTCATGTCTGACTCTTCAGCCACTCTGTGGATTGTAAAGGACACTAATCCCATTCACAAGGACTCCACCCTCATAACTTAATCACCTCTCAAAGGCTGTACCTCCTAGAACCTTCCCCTCAACTCCCCCGCTCCACCCCGTACCCCGCATCCTCACTGAGATACTGAAGGTATAACTGACAAACGGAAATTCTGAAGTTTGATTAAGGTGGGGAGATAAGCTTGCCTTGGTTCAGGTTGAGTGATATTAGTACTGACAGAAAAATGATACCTCGTAGAACAAAATGAGGCTACAGTGGAGGAGACAGTTAGAAATATCGATTTGACCATCATTTGAAGACAACTTCAGACCATGGTGGAAGTGGATGACTTCACTCAAGGAGATAGTATGTAAGAACAAACAGACAGACAAGGGATCAGAGCAGAATCTTGAACAATAACAAGTACCAACAACTGAGAATCAGAAATATTTCAGATTTCATGATAAAATGACTCCTGGAACTTATCAAAGATTTCATTTGAGAAAAAAAAAAAAAGCTGCACTTCTAAATGCTCTGTCCTAAGTGGCCATGAAAACACTGAAAAGTCCCTAGGAAAGTGTAGCTGGCTTTGGTGATCCTCAACTAAGTCTTCAGTTAGATAATGCTATATTTATCTCAACTTTTTAGCTATACCAATTTATTGTAGAAAAAGCTACAAGGTAATGTCAACATTTAATCTTTCTCACTTCAGTTGGAAAAGAAACTATCTCAAATAGATATTTTTGTTTCCTGTTTGTGGTTTCCATGATTCTTTAAACTAGAAAAAAACATGATAGGTGTAGGAGAACTTTTTGTGATCAAATGTAGGTAAGCAGCATATTTTGGTTTCCAGCTGAGACAGCTTCATTTTAGACATTAGGCATGTATAGGCAGTGTCTTATCCAGAAGTCTAGTCTCTGCATATGAAGAAGCCGCCAAGAAAAGAACTTATGAACTGTGAAAAATTTGAAATTCATAAGAGAGATTTAAGACCATGGACTTGTGTGGAAAGAGTCAGGTAATAAGTGTGTGCAGCTCATATGGTCCTGTGTTCTTATCCTATATGGCACATATATCTCTGGATTTCCTAACACAGACCCAGGAATTTATACTACCTGAGTCCTAGCAATTAAGCTCAATGGACAAAATTAAATAAGACAATTGTTTCTTTCAAGTCTCTGAGACAAAAGACAAGGCAGCACTCTTCTTGGGGCCAGGTAAAAGAGGGAAAGAAAAAGAGGCTTTTTGAGCAACAGTATGGAAACAAAGTCACCATCATACAGACACTAGTTCCCTTTACAACACTGGCAGGCTCTGGGAAGGATAGAAAAAAAGGGGTACAGATATTGGTAGGCTGGTTATTTCAAGGTGTAAAGATGCATGAGATACTGTCTGATATGTCTGTTTTAGGGCTGACTATAAAGCAAACTTGTCAAATGAGAAAGATTTAGAAGAGAAGGGATGTAGAATTGAACATGAAAGTGAAAGTGTTAATAGCTCAGTCGTGTATGACTCTTTGCAATTCCATGGATTGTAGCCCACCAGGCTCTCTGTCCACGGGATTCTCCAGGTAAGAATACTGGAGTGGGTAGCCATTCTATAATGAGGAAATTGTCATTTTGAAAGGTCATAAGATAAACAGAATTTCTAAGAATTGCTGTATGGCCCTTTGAGTTTTGTGGCCATACAATATATTCAAACTCAGTTCAGTTCAGTTCAGTTGCTCAGTTGTGTCTGACTCTTTGAGATCCCATGGACGGCAACATGCCAGGCTTCCCTGTCCATCACCAACTCCCGGAGTTTATTCAAACTCATGTCCATTGAGTCAGTGATGCCATCCAACCATCTCATCCTCTGTTGTCCCCTTCTCCTCCTGCCTTCAATCTTTCCCAGCATCAGGGTCTTTTCTAATGAGTCAGTTGTTCGTATCAGGTGGCCAAAGTATTGGAGTTTCAGCTTCAGCATCAGTCCTTCCGATGAATATTCAGGACTGATTTCCTTTAGGATGGACTCAGTTGGTATGTGTTTTTCTACAGGAGAAAGAAATTGGTTGCAGGTTAAGTCTCAGTGTGTTAGTTGAGTTTAATTACAACTGGAATTTAGCCAAGAGAGTATGATGCAGAGAGAAATGAGTGAAACAGCATGTGACAATAAATTATTTAAATAATGAACCATGGAAACTAAGCTCTAGCTAGAGAGGAAAGTGAATACAGGTTGAAGGTTATAGTGAAAAAGCTATTGAATCTGTGGGCTATTGATTGGGTAGAAAAGTAGTCAAGGAGAGTTGTTAAATAGGAATACTGAAGAAAGGAAATAGTTGAGCATTTCTTCATTTCTTTGCTGTGTAATGTTGAAACAAAACATCTGAAGATATAGTGTGATCCTTTTCCTATCACTATGGGAAAACAAGATATCTGGAGGTACGTTACCTGGCTAGAAGAGATTAAAGTGTATAATACTTGATTGAAATTTTTACAATCCAGTAGGGAGACATAAGGCTGTCAACGCATTTTGGATTGGTAGACCTTTACAAAGTGCAGGAAGAATTTTTTGTTTTAAATTCTGTCCTACAATCAAACTCCCCATTAGCCATTCAATTACACCTGAAATTTGGCCTCCCCCCAACTTGTAGGCTCTCTATGCTTAGGAGTAGAAACTCTTTTCAACTGGAAAGATTCATAAACATTGATTTAAGGTTTTTTTTTCCCGTATTATGTTTTTATATTGATTATAGGATTAGAGTAAGCATGAAGCCAAAAATACAGAAAGAGGAGTTTGTATCATGAACCTTGCCAGAACTGTATACTTCAATTCAGTATTGTGCAGTTAATTTCCTTCTCAGACTTACCTTGATGCAGATTCTTTTGTCAGAAAGAACACTTTTTTTATACAGACTGAGCTGAAATCAAGTGTGTTTTTAGTGCAAGTGTTAGTATTATCCCCAGAAAGGACAGTCAGGGAAACCAGGAGACCCTCTGCTCTCAGTGTATAAATAGTTTCTCCCTCTTATTTCCTCCATGGCTATTTATAGAGCTTAAGCAAACTAGAATATGGTCAATCTGTCATCCATTGCCATATATTCCAGAAAAACTGGACTCACTAAAAGTTAGCTCCAATCCTAACCAAAAATGTAGATACAAGTTTTTATTTTTATTTTTTAAAGTTACTTTAACTAAAAAATATTATTTTTGGAGGAAGACAAGTTGAGGAGTGGAGATTTGACAGAAGTTGTTTCTTCATGTGTCAATTACTGGTAGTTAGATTATTTTCCTCATTTTGTTGATTGTAAAAATCCAAAGAAGGATCTCTACTTCTGAGTTGGTAACTTGAGAGTTAGATAGTTATGATTAGTTTCTCTGAACTTACATGGACATTTCACATCAACATGATAATATGAGGCAGTAACTGCATTTTATACAATGCTGGTGTTGAATTTGTTTAGCATGATGCCTTCATAAATATTATCTCATATAAACTGAGTTTTTCCATGTGTAAAAATGAAACTGCCTTATCAGACAATAGGAGTTATAACCTATTTCCTGTTTCTATTTGTTTTAACTTCCAAGAAATTTGAAGAGTTTGATGCTTATCATTTCTAGTTTCTCTAATAAAATTGTGTCTTCTATCCTCATCCTGAAATTTTATATTGTCAGATATTTCTATTTAATTAAAAAATAAATCAACCATGAACCACCATTTAAAAAAATAGAATTGGAATTTCAGAATGTTAATACTGACAAAAACTGAGAAAATATAGAGTGCATTCTCCCTATTTCCTACTTATATAATGTAGAAAAGTGGGTTCAGAGTTGCTGTATAAATTATATAGCTGGTAACTGACAAGAGTCAGTGCTAAAAATAAGGTTTTCTCAATCTCAGCTTTGTGCAGGCTAGGGAAAAAACCTAGGAATTATATTTGATGTCAATTTTGCTGTCTGTTTTAAATGTATTGTCTATGAATTGTTATATATGGGTGAGATATTTTACCCCAGCTTGACTCCAAACTCTTCCAGGTTAGTCTTCTGGTATCCAGTAAACATTTAAATAAATCACAGGTTGAAAATGGATTTTTTCAGTCAACTATTTATTATCAATGATAATGTCCAACCTATTACTTTCCATGGAATATGATAAGCTTACCATATTTTGTAATTTTAGAAATACTGAGAGTTTACATGATACATGATACTTTTTAACAAAAGAATTACATTAATACATTTAATTGAAAGTAGCACATTTTGAAGATGGTCCAAGATGGTGGCACAAGAAGACCCTGAACTCACCTCTTCCCACAAACACACCAAACCTAATGCTTACAAATAGAGCAATTCCTCATGAAGGAGACAAGGGATGATTGAACATCTTCTGCAAAAGCAAATGCTGGAAGACCTCATGGAGATGCGTTGAAGAAAGGAAGACACGATATCTACAGAAACTCCATCCCTGATGCAGCAACCTACTATAGGAGGGATATTATTGAGGGACCTGCCTGCAGACTCTCCCACCCTGAAACATGGTGAAAAAAATAACAGCTTAAAGGGCACCTAGATGATACTGAAGGAAATCCATTTACTAATTCTAGAGTGCTGCCAAACAGGCAAGGAACTGCTGGAACTCTCTGCAGGATCAGAGTCACCAGAGAGTGCTATTTTTTCCATTCTTGCTTCACCTTGATAGTGTGAACAAGAATATGGTCCAGGTGCCCTGGCCCACCTGCCAAGTTCCCTGGCCCATGCCAGTTACAGTTTTCTCCCCAGGGCAGCTCCAGGGTAGGGTGCCTTGTTCCCCCGCCTGCACGTGTCCCGTCTCCAGTTGCCTTACCGAGGTGGCCCTGCCATGGCGCACACCGGGACCCCCTGGCTCGTGCACACTCTAGCTGTCCTCTATGGTGGCCTCAGCACGGCCTGTCCCTGCTCCACCTCCAGCTGGCCATCAGGCTGGCCCCAGTCTGACATGCTCCAGGAATCTACCAGCGCACTCTGCTTCCGCTCCAGTCATTCTGTCAAGGGGCCTTAGCGCATCACACCCCAGGACTCCCTGATCTGATTATTCCGGCTCCAACTGTCCTGCCGAAGTGGCCCTGGTGTGCGCTGAAACCCTCCTGATCTGACCTTCTCCAGCTCCACCAGTCTTTCCACGGTGACTCTGAACGTGTGCCCCAAGACACTTCTATCTGTGCCCACTTCGGGTCCAGGCAGTCTGCCAAAGTTGCCTGTCATATCAGTCTGCACAAGGGACATTCCTACATAAGGCCACAGAGGAAGCTCTTTCATCATTATTCAGGTTCCTACACAATACTGTTTAATATTTTAGACATTAGCAATACTTTTAACAAAACAAAACTACAGGAATGTGGGTTATATGTTTCCTTTCCTCTCTGAAAAAGAGATCGCTCAGAAGGGAGAGAACCAAATTCTCTAGGTGGCTCAGTAGGATAGCCACTGGCCTAATGAATCTGTTGAGAGCTTCAAGAACACCCAGTCCCAACTGATATGTGCCTGAGTGTAAAATACACAGCAGATTTGGAGACTTAACTTGTAAAAAGTATAAAATATTTCAATAACTTTGTTATTGATTACCTACTGAAGTATAGTAATTTAGATAGCATTTGCTAAATAAAATATATCATTGAAATTATTTTACTTTTTTATATGGCTACTAGAAAATTTTAAATGTCATATATAGTTTGCATTTGTGGCTTGTATCATATTTCTATTGGATGGAGTTGGTTTACATGGTCCCCAACTCTGTTCCACCAGAGTCATATTCCATAATACATTCCACCTTTTTAGGTATTTCCCAGTTCAGGAAATGTGATATATACATAATATATTCCGTGCTTTTTTCTCTCAAGATAAACTCCAGCTTTCCTTGTCTTCCTCAGTTTAAGGAATGCTCAAACATGCCCTGCTCTGCATCTTTGTGGACTCAGAAGTAGTGATATCTGACACTTTTCCTGGCAAACTTGCAAATGGTCTCCACATTTTGAGATAAATTTTAATAAGAATATAAGTAAACAAAATAATTCAACCAAGGTCAGTTGCTACATCTAGGTGGTTAATGTTTTAACTTGTTAATATTTGTCTGGTGTTCATTTATTCCTCTCCTCACACATTAATTTATTCCACAGATGTTAATGAAGGCTTTCTGGGAAAGATGCTTGTTATGTAAGGCTCTCCCAGATCACAGGACTATGAACAACTTCAAGGAATGCAGGACACACTGTCAGCCATTGAAAATGTTTTGACACAGATTACTTTTTTAATCACTCTCAGCACAGGCTTTGAGCGTTCACTTATGTATTTGTTAAAATAGAAGAATTGCTTGATTTTTTAAAATGTATCTTGATATAGGCTAGAAAAAGGAAATTGACCCTGGATTTTATTTTTCTGTAAAGAGAAATGTGCCCTAGGCTTTAACAAAATTCCCTGCAATATTTTGTTGCTATTAAGGGTTAGTGAAAGTCACTCATCGTGTCTGACTTTGTGACCCCATGGACTATACAGTGGAATATGTAATTCTCCTGGCCAGAATACTGGAGTGGGTATCTGTTCACTTCTCCAGGGGATCTTTCCAATCCAGGGATCAAACCCAGGTCTCCCACATTGCAGATGGATTCTTTCCCAGCTGAGCAACCAGGGAAGCCCAAGAATACTAAAGTGGGTAGCCTATCCCTTCTCCAGGGGATCTTCCCCACCCAGGAATCAAACTGGGGTCTCCTGCATTGCAGGTGGATTATTTACCAGCTGAACTACCAGAGAATCCCTTATCAATTATAAATTAAGGGTTGTACAATATATTAAAGGGATTGTTGATGTTCATTCTAATATGTATTGGATTTAATTGTACCTTTGAGGCCTGTCCTCATAAATGATACATATAATAATAAGCTGAGATTGTCATGAATATTGATAATCTCTTATATCTCACCAGTTTCTTTTACTGAACTGGGTTTTTACCTATTTTCCCATATTGGTATTTCCTTATTCTATTAAATAAAATAATTTTGAGTATTATTTTGAAAAGAAGAATGAAAAAAGATTAAGTATGATGAAGTGAGTGGTTAAAAAACAAAATCCATGTGCCTAAATTTACTGTTGAGAAATTATCTTCTTTTAAAGGTTTGTTGTCAGAAAAATTTCAGGCCGCAGTCCAAATTAATCAAAGCACAATGTAATCAAATCATGGTCAGTACATCATCCAAAAAAGTTACCATCACTTATAAAACATATATATGATATTCCTTTATATGTAACAATAGATTCATTGTGGGAAAACTTTCATTATCCTCATGGCAAATATTCCCAAGTAATCAGGCTTCAGTTGTGGTGGACATCAAAGAAAACACTTCAAGGCTGGAATGCCAAGATAAACATTCAGTTTTATTCTTCTTTCAGTGGCAAAAACATGTAATCAACATGAATTATTCCATAACATTTGAGCATGTAAAATATTTTTCTAAATTAAATTACATTTTATACTGACTCCATCCTCTTTGCCTTTGTAATTAGGCATGAGTCAATCCTGCCTTTTTTCCTTTTATGGGGGTGAATGGGAGGCAGATAAGGTATTCGCTTGGGTTCTTATAAAAACTCTAAGACCTCTTGAATTCATTAGCAAAAATGTTAGGCTAAATTAACAAAGAGACCTGTAAATTCAGTGCCTTGCGCAAGTTAGAAATGTTTCTTTCTTACATAAACTTCTTAGTAGGTGGCAGGAGTTGGTAGGATCACCTTCTGTGTCACTGATTTACTTTTCTTGACTCAAGGTTTTCATTTCTTGATCCCAATGCCCACATTCCAACTAAAGAAAAGGAAGAGGGAAAATCTGGTCAACTTCTTTTATGGGGATGACCTTAAGGTTGTACACATAATTCTTTAATGACCAGAAGGTGGGCATAGTGCTATATCTAGTGGCAAAGAAACTTAGTAGGAGTTGTTACTGATGGGCACCTCACTAAAAATTCTACCACCATGGGAGAAAGGTAAGCACAGACTATTAGAAATCCCTCCACTTTTATAATTGAAGAAAATTAGAAACTGGCCTCTAGATTGAAGCCCAGAGTGGTTACCCCTGAGACTATGGTGGTCAAGTCCACGTAGTCCCCCCGAGGATAGGGTGCTCCACTTTTTTGGTGTTCATTTCATAAACATCCATCCATCCATCCAGTCAGCCCAGTCATCTACTGGAAATAACATGACTCTAGGGCCAATAGAAGGACTCTGCCGTTTGGAAACCTGCCTCCTCTGGGTCTGTCTGTCTGGGAGGGAACAATTCATTTCTGCGTTTGTGCCACTTTCTTCCTTTAAATCCTTCAAATTTAAAGGAAGTTTCTCTACCCTTGTATCCTGAGACGATTCTATTCTGTTCTTCAAAAGCCCTGACCACTTAAAGAGTAGGAGTTGTTTTTCAAAAATGTTTTTAGGAAGATAAAGCAAAATGCATTTTTAATTCCTCCAGGATTAAGAAAATTAGATATTGAACTGGATGTCACAAATTGGCAGCTGTGGTCACATTGAGTCCACTGATGTATTTAGTTTGGTTTTCAAGGTTTGTTTGTCTAGGATTTTTATTTTTTTTGGTGTGTATGGGATTGTTTTTAAATTATATTACTTACTACTACTAAAGAAAAATATATAATCCAGAAATTTTCACATGATTCAATAATCCCACTTCTGGATTTACATTCAAAGAAAATTAAAACAGGATATCAAAGAAATATCTGTACTCCAATGTTCATTGAACATTTTTCACAATAGCTGAGATATAGAAACCACCTGTGTCCATCAACCCACAAATATTAATAGATAAAGAAGATGTCATACATACATCACACACAATGGCATATTATTTGGCCATGAAAAAAGGAAATCCTGACATTTATAACAATATGGATGGACCTCCCCGAGGGAGTTATGCTAAGTGAAATAAGCCAGGCAGATAAAGATAAAATACTGCATGAGATCATATATGTATAGAATCTGAAAAAAAAATTAAACTCATAGAAATGATGAGCAAAAAATTAGAAAAGAGGCTGGGGGATGCAGAAAACAGGGAACTTTGGTAAAAGGACATAAACTTCCAACTTTAAGAATGGATCTGAGAATCTAATGAAAAATGTGGTGACTATAATTGATAACACTGAATTATATAATTGAAATTTGCAAAGAGAGTAGAACTGAAATGTTTTCACCAAAAAGAAAAAAAAAAGAAATACATGAGAATATTTGAAGTGATGGATTTTTTTTTTTTTAAGAACCAAAAGAAATTTATTTACAAAATTTCTTACTTGACTGGTGATGAGAACCAACAAACCATCAATTAAGACCCCACTAATAGTCTTCAAGTCAGTTCGCACAAGAGAACAGTCACTGCAGTTTCTGATAATTAGGCCAGAAAGATGTCCTTCTGCATATCCTCCCACTGAAAAAGGAGATATTAATACATTTGACCATAGGGACCTGTGCAAGTAGCAACATGGTACTTGCAGACTCACTTGAATCATACCTTCTAGAGTACTGTTCCCTGACTACCTCACATAGTTGTTTCACTACTTTTGTTGATTTCTTTGTAGGCTTCTTTCTCTTTTTCTCCTTCTCTGTTGGCTCCTTTTTCTTCTTCTCTGCTGTTGGCTCCTTTGTCTACTCCTTTGCTGCTTCTTTCTCTTCTTTGTCCTTAATACCAGTATAAACTGCTTTGTTATAACCTTCTCGATTCCGAGCAATTTCAATGGCAAAAAATTGTATCCTGGGTGCAAAGATGGTGTTTTCTGCAGTGTAGCCCTGTGAACAGTTCAGTCGCAGCAAAATACCATAGTTGAAGTCTTCCACAATCCCATCGAACTTCAAGCAGAATGGCCTCCACTTCTCTTTAGCTGATTCTGATTTGAGCTCTTCTGGATCCAGTATATCTATCCTGAGATTCTTAAAATTTTCCCGAAACTCAGAATAGATTTGGTCATCCACTTTGGTGAGTTTCAGAAACTGTGGGTCAACTGATGAAATCAGTTTGTAGTAGATTTCAGCATGCTGCGTTGCTCTCATGGCCCAAGCCATCTCGATATCAGGATCGTTGCCATAAGACTTGGCTGGGAGAGAAAGAGCATGTGCCACTGACACCAGTTCCCCGGAAGCCAACTCCTCAGTCCCACCGGTCGACTCCATGCTGCAGCCCACAAAGCGTGGTCCCACTTCTCCGAAAATGCGATGGATGTGTTAATTAACTAGTTGAGGGAATCCTTTCACTGTGTATGCACATGTACCATGATGTACACTTTATTTTATTATTTTATATGACAATTATACCTCAATAAAGCTGAAATTAACAAAAGGCAAAAACAAAGATATTCCTGGCTTCTCATGGAATACTGGAAGATGTAGAATGTGGAGACTGGGCTGTATTCCTACAGAGTTGGAGCTGAGCATCAGCCATCCTGTTTAGAAAGAACATGCACTTCACCATTCCCAGACACCTTGTCTACACATATCATTCAGTTATATCGCCTGTATAGCCCTCATGGAAATTTCCTTTGAGATGCTTCTTCAAACAAAGAGAACTGGCTCTTGTTATTAGGGGAGGGAAAAATCATTTTTATCTTCTGTTAAGTGCCCACAAAGCAAAAATCAAGGTACAAATCAGTAGCTCCCACTTCCTCCCTCAAAAAAAAAAAAAAAACAAAAAAACAATAAAAACAAAAAACCAAATATGAACAAAAACTGACTTTAAAAATGTTTTGCTATTATTGTGGATATAAGAGATGTGAATGTATAAAAAGCAACAAAAGAATGGTCTGATAATCCAAGTATGTTGAAAAGTTGCACCTTCTGGTCTAAGAAACCTGTTACAAGAGACTAAAGTTAAGATATTGAAAAATACATCAATTTGTTTCTTGCTGAAAAATCAAAGAACAGCAAATAAAAATCCTACGAAATGCTAATTTTAATAATAGGGAAACATATAGGAAGAAGTTATTTTAACTTTTCACTTAATAAAAATGCTGAAGGAAAATCTGTGATGGTTTACTCCTTATTCCTCTTAAGTGGAATCTCAGCACATTTTTCTCATTCGTGTGTTTAGTCTGTCATTTCAATTTTCTGTGAATTTATTGATAGGTAAAGAAATAAAAAACACACATTGAAACCGGCCCTTTGTTCTGTTTATTCCAAAAAGTTATTTAACTTTTGGGCCAGGCATATTATTTGGTTCTAGAAATTTAGAGATGAATAAAACAAACTGACTTGAGTTACTTATATGGGTTAGTGAGTAACCCCCATGAAAAAAAATCTTAAAAATTATACTATGGGATATTCAATTCTATATGTTCTGTAAACTGGGTACTTGTAACCTACCCATCAACTATGCCCAGAAGTCAAGAACAAATAATTTAAAATAACTTGATTCTATAAAAGTAATCTTCTAGCAATGGTAAACTCCAGGGTAGAAAACAGCTCCTCAGTGTGAAGAATCATGAGTAAATTGAGCCAGAAGCAATCACAAATTATAGAGGATTCAACATGAAATTTAAATTCTGAGTCCCAGGAGTGTCTGGAGTTGCAGGATGTTTGTGGGGAGGAGAGTCAGGGTACCATAGGAAGAATTTCTATGTGAGCCTTTCTGATAAATTGCCTTAAAGTAATTTTAGAAGATAAGAGTTATCTGACTCATTTGATTCATTCATATTCTCCAATTGCCTAGACTAGAGCTAGTACCACTACAGATGCTCAATAGTTATTGAATGAACACGTGATTAAAAAACAACAGAGAAAATAAAAGAGTGGACCTTGCTGAGTTGAATTAATAATCTGGAAGATCAATTTGATGTACAACCTCAATCTGGAGCAAAACTACCAAAAAATGGGAATCATGATTTAAAAGATAAGAGGGTCGCAAAGAGTTGGACATGACTGAGCGACTAACACACACACACAAGATAGCTAGATCCAGTTATTTAGTATGCAAATAGTAACACATTTAAAAGGAGAAAAAGGAGATAGAGGAGAAGCAATAGCTCAAAAAACAAAAACAAAGCAAAAAAAAAAAAAAAAAAGGAAGAGAAAAAATTCTGAATTGAAGACGTTTTGTATTTTTAGATCAAATGAGCCTAACAAGCAGAACAAACATCATTTGAGAGAATCTGATAGACTAAACAACGAAAGAATAAGTAAACATATGTAGGAGAGGAAAAGGATTTCATTGACTCTCTTTGGGTTTTTGGCTGGGTCTGAAAATTAAATTGGCAAAGACAGATAAACAGAAGAAACACATATACATTTATTTAATATAAGTTTCATATGAGATATGATCCTTCAGAAGGAAATGAAGACCTAAAGAAGCAGAACTGTATATTTTTGTGCTAGGTTTGATGAAACATGGGAGATCATGAAGGAATATGAGAGATTAGGGAATGTGAGGTAAATGAAGTAAAATTAGGCTTGATTATGTGGGCTCTTCTTGGTGTTCATTTATCTTTGAAGAAAAGGATGTTCCTTTCCTCTGAGTGTAGGGAAGGCATCACTCACATGAAGGTTTATGACTTTCACGTTTCAGAGGAGAAGGGGTAGGTGGATTGCAGGAGAGTCTGGGTAACCCTCCTGCTTCTGCTGTTTTCTCAAAATCCTTCAGCTTAGGATATTCAATAAGTATATTTGCCGTATTTAAATCCCATCACATATAAAGAATTTGAATATTAAAATTAACAGATGAATCATCCATATCACAATGTCTATTTCTATACATGACAAAAAGAGACTACAGTTTCTTTCCTTATGGCACACTCATAATGTCCCACACTCATGTACGTTAGAACTAATAGAAGGCTTCATGAGGTGTTGGTATGGTGGTATGGGGTAGAAGGGACAGACTTAAGGATTTTGTCCTCCTGGCTTGGATCTGTCACTTTTGTTTATTAGCTCATATAAACCCCACCTCTCTGAGCCCTGGTCTGCTGTGAAAGTGGAATAAGACCTACTTGACAGAACTGTTGCAGGTGGTAATGGGCAAATGCTTTATGCAAGCTCTAGCATGATGCCCGGCACACTTTGGCATTTAGCACAGTCATTCCTGCTACTAATTACTGAGAACTGGAATGGTAGGGAACTTAGATAACATGCAAGGAGATTGAATATAGATGCCTTTCCAGACTTCTCCGTTTGTTCTATTGAGATAACCTTGAAAAAGAGTTTTATAGAGAGTTAACAATGGAAAGGAGCTGTGAAAGTAAGTGAAGGAGACCTAAGAAAGAGGGTTTGAACTCTTTAAATTTGTTAAGAACTATCAGTGATGAGACAAACTTTAAAATAAATAAGCTCTTTTACATAGCAAGTATTTTAAAATTATCTATCATTGACACATTAGAATGTTTTATAATGTATTAATTCCACATTATTGTCACATTGGTGGCATTAAAAAGATTTAATATTCTTCTCTAATAACTAACAGTCTGCCAGGAAATGATTTGGGTAATGGGAAAATTCGGGTTGAAGCTCTCTTTAAGGGTATGAAATATCCTTAAAGAACTTGAAGCTATACTAAATCATTTCATAATTATTTAATGGCTCTAATCTGCTCTTTTAAAAATTGATGTGTTTTAGTGCAACTCACTGAAGTGACTTCTTGGTAATTAGCACAGAGAGAAAAGGTAAGATGCCCGAGCAGATCAGAAGATTTCAGGGAGACTGTTGCATCTCAGTCATACCTCCATCCTTGTCCTGAGTCATCTTGCACAATCTACTAATTTTGAAGAAGGCAGGAAAAGCAGGGCAGGATGTTAGGAATTCATTGTTTTGCTCCCCCATTTTTTTTTTTTTTTAAATTTTTGGCCATAGGGCACAGTGTGTGGGATGTTACTTCCCTGACCAGGGATCAAACATGTGCCCGCTGCATTGGAAGCTTGGAGCCTTAAGCACTGGAGTGCCAGGAAAGTCCCTGTTTTGTTCCCTTTGATAACCCCAGCACCATATGAAGCACATTATGGGCATTTTAGTGAAACACTTGCTAAAGAAATGAATAAGTGCAGAAATGAAGAGTAGGCAAATCTAAAAGTACTGCATCCAAGGTCATGTTGCAAACACTGAACTCCTTTTCCATCCTTTCCCCATTAGCCAGTGTGGTCCCCTGTTGCCTCAATCCTCAGCAGCTTCAGCATCACCTGAAATATAGTTGGAAATGTAGCATCTCGCCCTGCCTCAGATCTACTGGATCAGCACCAGCAGTTCAACAAGATCCACAGGTGAGTCATATGCACCGTAAAGCTGGAAAAAGCCTGGTCTCTCTACAAATCAGTGTCTTTTACTTTTTATTTACACTTTATTTTTTAATTTAATTTTATCTTATATAGGGGTATAGTTTATTTACAATATTGTGTTGTTTCAGGTGTATGGCAGTAGTGTCTTTTAATTGAATTTCCTCTTCCTGATTCTCCTGTCCAGATCAGCTGGGTCTCTGAAAATTGCTTAATAACTATTGTTATGCAAATGTTCTGCCTTGTCACGTGTTTTTTTCCCCTTGCTCCTTCAGTTCAGTTCAGTCGCTCAGTCATGTCAGACTCTTTGCGATCCTATGAATTGCAGCATGCCAGGCCTCCCTGTCCATCACCAACTCCCAGAGTTTACTCAAACTCATGTCCATCGAGTCGGGATGCCATCCAGCCATCTTATCCTCTGTCATCCCCTTCTCCTCCTGCCCCCAACCCCTCCCAGCATCAGGGTCTTTTCCAATGAGTCAACTCATTGCATGAGGTGGCCAAAGTACTGGAGTTTCAGCTTCAGCATCAGTCATTCCAGTGAACACCCAGGACTGATCTCCTTTAGGATGGACTGGTTGGATCTCCTTGCAGTCCAAGGGACTCTCCAGAGTCTTCTCCAACACCACAGTTCAAAAGCATCAATTTTTTGGCGCTCAATTTTCTTCACAGTCCAGCTCTCACATCCATACATGACCACTGGAGAAACCATAGCCTTGACTAGACAGACTTTTGTTGGCAAAGTAATGTCTCTGCTTTTTAATATGCTATCTAGGTTGGTCATAACTTTCCTTCCAAGGAGTAAGCGTCTTTTAATTTCATGGCTGCAATCACCATCTGCAGTGATTTTGGAGCCCCCCAAAATAAAGTCTGACACTGTTTCCACTGTCTCTCCATCTATTTCCCATGAGGTGATGGGACCAGAGGCCATGATCTTAGTTTTCTGAATGTTGAGCTTTACGCCAACTTTTTCACTCTCCTCTTTCATTTTCATCAAGAGACTTTTTAGTTCCTCTTCACTTTCTGCCATAAGGGTGGTGTCATCTGCATATCTGAGGTTACTGATATTTCTCCTGGCAATCTTAATTCCAGTTTGTACTTCTTCCAGCCCAGCGTTTCTCATGATGTACTCTGCATATAAGTTAAATAAGCAGGGTGACTATATACAGCCTTGATGTACTCCTTTTCCTATTTGGAACCAGTCTGTTGTTCCATGTCCAGTTCTAACTGTTGCTTCCTGACCTGCATCCAGGTTTCTCAAGAGGCAGGTCAGGTGGTCTGGTATTCCCATCTCCTTCAGAATTTTCCACTATTTATTGTGATCCACACAGTCGAAGGCTTTGGTGTAGTCAATAAAGCAGAAATAGATGTTTTTCTGGAACTCTCTTGCTTTTTCCATGATCCAGCAGATATTGGCAATTTGATCTCTGGTTCCTCTGCCTTTTCTAAAGCCAGCTTGAACATCTGGAAGTTCTCAGTTCATGTATTGCTGAAGCCTGGCTTGGAGAATTTTGAGTATTACTAGCGTGTGAAATGAGTGCAATTGTGTGGTAGTTTGAGCATTCTTTGGCATTGCCTTTCTTTGGGATTGGAATGAAAACTGATCTTTTCCAGTCCTGTGGCCACTGCTGAGTTTTCCAAGTTTGCTGGCGTATTGAGTGTAGCACTTTTACAGCATCATCTTTCAGGATTTGAAATAGTTCAACTAGAATTCCATCACCTTCACTAGCTTTATTCGTAGTGATGCTTTCTAAGGCCCACTTGACTTCACATTCCAGGATGCCTGGCTTAACTCCAGGCCTTTTCCCTGTTCTGTGCTTCCACTGTAGAAAATACAATCAGCATTCCAAGCAGATATCAATATTAACCTAAAGTGGAGAATTATATGGGAATTTCTGTATTTCCTAGAAGGGTGTTTCAGGGTCATTGAGCAGGCTGTCTTATTAAGAAATTGAGAAGGCTGCCTTCCTTGCCTTGCTAAAAATCATGCCTCCCTTGGGCACACAACTTGTTTATAGCACCTGTCCCAACAGAATGAGTAGACTAGAGTTCCCACCAAAAAATCTGACCAATGAAAGCCATTCAGTTTCTCAGTATTGCTAAGAAATGCTCCTTTTAATCTTCAGGTGCAGAAAGATAATCTATGAATGAATGCTGAATTTTACATACAATTTAGATAAAATAATATACAGCAATAAAAGTGCTTCATTTAGTTATCTGTAAGAATGACACCTTGGGGAATTAAGGAGAAGTTTTGCAAATTGGCAGGCAAGTCTGCTATTACTTCCTCTCACCAGCTTGATTTAATCCTGAACCCACAAAGCAGCTGTCTTTCCTAAGTTTCACCTATCTGGGTTTGCCAAATGCCTTTCTTAATCATCTGGTGCTACCAGATGTCAGAATTCCCCACTGCTATCTCAAGTATTGATAGTCTTTCACTTGTGGTAAATATAGCTTGTGTTGATTCAGTTGGCTTGTTCTCTGAACAGCTGGACGAGTATCAGAGGGGCTTGGGAGAGAGGCTGAACACGTACTGAGAGTCCTGAGAGGCTTGGTCACAGCTGGAAGATGAGGCATCAGGAGTGAATACCGACAAAGCTTGCATCTTATGTAAAATTTCCCTGTAAAGTGACTCTTTTTTCCCATTTACAGATACACTGTGTCTGAGCTTGCAAGATCATATGGTAGGCTGACACTTATCTTCTGTGTCCTTCATCATAAATCACTACTATAAACATGTTAATCACAAACCCTTATTTTCTTAACAGTCTGGATCATCCTCTGCTCCAGTTTTCAGTACGTGGTTGGTGGGTGATCTGCATCACTGTTGTGTGGGGCACCGTTGAAAAATGCAGATTTAGGGGCTTCTCCCAGATGATCCGAATCAGAATCCAAGTCCTGAGAACAACATTTTAAACAAGCTTCCTGAGTAATTCTAAAGTACCTTAAATCTGAAACAGAGTGCTTAGATTAAGTTCTATAAATTAGGATTTATGTCTGTGTTGTTCCCTACACTATATTTAGCATGTAACACAATACATGGAAAGCAATCGTGTTTCATTTTATTAAGTAAAATATCCAATGAAATCCCAAAGATTGACTTCATTTTGTTTTTGAGGATCCTTCTAAATAATGGAAAAATAAATACACTATGTTCTTTAAAGCAACAGATAGATAATCATGTTTTATAGATGTATTTTCAACTTTTTCAAAAGGACTGCCTAGAGTAGCTTATCTTGTTGCAATTTTGGCAAATGTTTTTCAGTTTACATCACTGGGCAACTTTACAGCTGTTGGCTTTGTTGTTGCAATGTTACAAATGGATAGGGCCTTAGTGTGGGGTGTCTTCTTTGTTGCTAGGAAACCAAAGTCACAGATCCCCAAAATGAGAGATGCTTGCTGCACATCCTACAGAGATAGGCCCTGGTGACAGTCATGAAGGGATATGTACTGGAGAATTAAAAGCTGAGACTTTCAGATCAGTACTTCAGAGAATTCAACAGCTCATTCAGGTCTGGGTTTTCCCAGAAAAAAAAGCGGAAGGAGAGAAACTTATTCTAAGGAAGAAATGTTTTTATCATGATTTTAACCACAATTGACTGACTTTCTCTAAGAAGAGGAACAAACTTAATTACAGATTTGTGGTCTGCACAACTTATTTATAGTTTGTCTTTCAGGTCTAAAAATGTAAAATACATTTTACAGAAGTCACTGGTGAAATATCAAAGACAAGGCTAAGTAAGCATAGAGGCTGGTGGGCATCACTGACTAGATATTATTTTGGAACTATCTTGAACTAATATTCTCAAAAATTGTTATGTAATTGAGAACTTACTTGTGCTAGGTTCTGTTCTATGTAATTTATGACTATTAATTCATTAAACCCTCGCAACATAGCTATGGCGAATGCTCTGTTTTCACAGGAGGAGTATAGGCAGTTGAGAGGTTGAATGTTGTGCTCAGCTCCTAGTCCTTCGACACAGCCACGTGACCCTGCAGGGACACCCCAGGTAGTCGAGTTCAGAGGGCAGTTCTGAGTTCTGCTGCTCCAACAAAGAGCAGGAACGGCAGTTCTACTGCCTAATCCCTGGGAACCAAAACCAAATCCTGCTGCTCTTTGCCTCATCATCTGAAAAGATCTGTTATCCCAGCATGTGTTTTTTTTTTTTTCTTTTGGAAAGGAGACAGAAGCCTTCCACCAAATCCCCCAAGGGTCTTTCTGCAGAATTCCTTTCATTCTACCTGCGACATGCGGAGGCAGCTTCTGGTTAAGTACAGCTTCCTAAAATTGCCTGTGATGCTTCCAGGAGTTTTACAGAGTAGTCCTCTATGCTAAACTAGAAAACTGCCCAGGTCCTCAGTAAAAAAGCACTTAAACCCAATAGCCCTCAGAGTGAAGCCAGACTTGAGACATTTTGGTGCCAAACCTTATTTCTAAGAGGTAACAAGAAATAGTGGATTGGGAGACTTTCCTGGTGGTGCAGTGGCTAAGACTCCATGCTCCCAATGCAGGGGACCCTGGTTCTATCTCTGGTCAGGGAACTAGATCCCACGTGCCTCAACTGAAAGATCCATGTGCTGCAACCAAGACCTGGCACAGATAAATAAATAAGAGTACATTTTTTTTTTTAAAAGAAATACTAAATTCAGCTCCTGTCCTCCTTTCCCCTCCTGCCTCTTGAAACAACAGGAGAATTTTGGGTTGATATGGCTGCAGACCATTAACATGTTAGTATTATTTTTCCTAATTATTAGCCTACTCTTTTAAGGATTCACTAACCAAATGAACTAGGATCCCTAAGAGTTGACATCCTTAGAAAATATGGCAAGGAGAATATGGACAAGCAGAGAAGTCTTCCACTGTCCCTCATGCACACAAGTCTGAGGTTTTGAGGTGTAGTGATTTCACAATGTGCAAGCGACAGACACTATACTCTCAGTCTGATAGGTTTGAAAGACCTCTATTGGCTCTAGTTTCAAACATGATTTTCAGCATTAATGTACATGTTGCTGACATTTCCCATCCTCCCTGAGATGTATCTGAAAAAAATTCTATTTTACTGAGAAGGATGTTTGGCTTTCTGGGAGAACACAGTTACACACACTAGAGAGCCTTATTGAAACACCAACTGCACACTGTAAACTTCAATCTGGTGAGAATTGCTGTACTTTAGCATCTGCATACAATTTATTGAATACATTTTTAGTTGTATACACTGATTTCATAAAAGTAAGAAGTTACAAAAAGGTAAATGATCATTGTTTAAAACGATTACTTTAAAATATCAGGTACTTCTCAACTGAACTGATCCAGAAGCATGAAACAGCAGTATTTGGTATGTTAAGGTCAAAATTGTATCACTAATAATATTTAATAATGTTTGCATTCCATATAATGTGAAAGTCTGAAAAGGAGTGCCTAAAATAAAAATGCATTAAGTGATCTATGACATTAGACTATTATAATGTGATATATTATGAATTGTTATTTCACAACTGACAACTGTTTTTCTTTTTTTTTGCTATGAGAAATACAACCTGTAAGCTAGAGCTCCTAAATCTTGCCAGCATATGGTTGAGAGTAGCACTCATATGCTTTAATAATGAAGTCATGCAGTTTTATGTGAGCAGACCGAGGCAAGTCTGCTTTCCACATTTGTGTATATGCATGTGCACATGTATATGTATGTTAGAAGTTCTTCAAAAGTAATTTTAATGACCAACATATCTTAATATTTTTGTAATCACCAATATGTTACATTATGGTATATGGCATATTTGAACTATGTAAAAATACAAATTAACCGTTGAACAACATGGGGGCATTAATCCATGTATAACTTATAACTGTCCTCTGTGGTTCCCTCCACATCCACAAATTGAATTGAGGGACCCTGTAATACTATAATATTTACTATTGAAAAATATCCTCCTGTAAGTGGACCCTCACAGTTCAACCCTGCATTGTTCAAGGGTCAACTGTATACAAATCATGGAATTTAGCTTAAACATTTCCCCTGAACACATTTGAATACCATAGTCTAGGTTA